>NC_037681.1:39346074-39468650 GCF_003255815.1 Theropithecus gelada
GCTCACTGCAAGCTCCGCCTCCCGGGCTTACGCCATTCTCCTGCCTCAGCCTCCCGAGTAGCTGGGACCACAGGCGCCCGCCACCTCGCCCGGCTAGTTTTTTGTATTTTTTAGTAGAGACGGGGTTTCGCCGTGTTCGCCAGGATGGTCTCGATCTCCTGACCTCGTGATCCGCCCGTCTCGGCCTCCCAAAGTGCTGGGATTACAGGCTTGAGCCACCGCGCCCGGCCTGGTTAGCTAATATTTTGTTGAGGATTTTTGCATCAATTTTAATCAGGGATACTGGTCTATAGTTTTCTTTTTTTGTTATGTCCTTCCCTGGTTTTGGTATTAGGGTGATACTGGCTTTACAGAATGATTTAGGGAGGATTCCCTCTTTCTCTGTCTTTTGGAATAGCTCAATAGGATTGGTACCAATTCTTCTTTGAATGTCTGATAGAATTCAGCTGTGAATCCATCTAGTGCTGAACTTTTTTTTTGGTAATTTTTTTATTATCATTTTAATCTCACTTCTTGTTATTGGCATGTTCAGAGATTTTACATCTTTCTGGTTTAATCTAGGAGGGGTGTATATTTCCAGGAACTTATCCATCTTCTCTAAGTTTCCTAGTTTATGCACATAATGGTGTTCATAATAGCCTTGAATAATTTTTTCTATTTCTGTGTTACCAGTAGCAATATCTCCCATTTTGTTTCTAATTGAGCTTATTTGAATCTTCTCTCTTCTTTTATTGGTTAATCTCACTAATGGTCTATCAATTTAATTTGTCTTTTCAAAGAACCAGCATTTCATTTCATTTATCTTTTCTATTTTTTGATTGTTTGTTTTATTCAATTTCATTTAGTCCTGCTCTGATCTTCCTTACTTCTTTTCTTCTTCTGGGTTTGGGTTTGGATTGTTCTTCTTCTCCAGTTCTATGAAGTGTGACCTTAGATTGTTTATTTGTGCTCTTTCAGACTTTTTGATGTAGGCATTTAATGCTATGAACTTTTCTCTTAGCACCAATTTTGCTATATTCCAGAGGTTTTGACAGGTTATATCACTATTATAGTTAAGTTCAAAGAATTTTTAAATTTCCATCTTGATTTCATTGTTTACCCAGTGATCATTCAATAGGAGGTTAATTTCCATGTATGTACATAGTTTTGAGGGTTACTTTCGGAGTTGATTTCCAATTTTATTCCACCATAGTCTGAGAGAGTACTTGATATGACTTATATTTTCTTAAATTTACTGAGACTTGTTTTTTGGCCTATCATATAATCTATCTTAAAGTTGAAACAATTTCTTTGTCTGCATTATAGTGGCCAGAGTAAGATTTCCTAGGTAGCAGGGGACATAAAATCTTTATTAGTGGCAACAGCAGTGGAGTATGGAGAGAAGAAGAACATGTTTGAAGACAAAGGAATCTGTTACAATGGAAAAACTATCGATAAAAGAGATAGGGAAGAATTATCCCAGAAACAGTGGTATGAAGAAAGAAAATTGTTCTTTCTCCAGAAGTACCAGTTGAAAGCGAAATCATAAATTAGCATGGCAGTTTGTAAATGACTTTACTTTTATGAAAAACTACTATGAGTTGGAAACATTCTATAGGCATGTATGTATGGGAGAGATTATCCCTCTGATTATTATTTAGAAAAAGCATACACTCCTAGAAATATCTAAATTACAAGGTGATCACTCTTGAAATGAAAGTATAGTGAGATGATTAAATAGCAGATACTACTTGGGGCCATGTATATTAATCATAAACTCACATACTGGGCCGGGTGCTGTGGCTCACACTGGTAATCCCAACACTTTGAGAGGCCAAGGCAGGAGGATCACTTGAGCCCAGGAGCTCTAGACCAGCCTAGGCAATATGGTGAAACCCTGTCTCTACAAAAAATTAAAAATTTAGCTGAGTGTGGTGGCATGTAGCTCACCTTGTGAGGCTGAGGTGGGAGGATTGCTTGAACCCAGGAGGTTGAGGCTGCAGTGAGCCATGATTGTGCCACTGCACTCCAGTCTGGACAACAGATAATCTGGATATCACTGTGAAAGTGTGTATTGACACCTTTGGAGAACATTTGGTTGTGTGTACCATATCTTTGTCCCAGCAAGCCTACTTCAAGAAACTGTGCACTCATAGCCATAATGGCACTACCATTGAAGATGCATACCTTTACCAATGGTATTGGCAAGACAGCATATCTCATGGTTTCATTTGATTTTTATCTTGTTATTAATACAGTTTTTTATTTACACTTGAGTGTGTTTTATATGTGTGTTTTCCATTTTCTTTTTATGCCATTTGAGCATATTTTATATTCAGGTAACAGATACGAGAACTTAACAGTAAAAAATATCTTCATTTTCAGAGCACCATAAATAAAAGTTTTACATATGTGACAAACTGGACAGGACTTACTATAAACATGGCAGTCAGGGAAATCTTACAAATAATTTGCCTTTATGTTAGGAAGACTATAGCACTCTAAGATCCCATAAATACTCTCTTACATTTTCTTTCACTTCCTTAAGCTATTTATTTATTTATTTTGGGTCTTGTTTATCCAGTTGTTTTTATCCAAACAAAACATGTACATGAGTTTAAAAAGTCAATATCACCACAGCAGATCTGTGCCCTGCGTTTCCCAACTCATAGTTGTGCTGCTCAATTAACTGTTTTGCTAGATAATGTAATTAGGTTCTATTTCTTTTATTTTTGTATTGTTCACTTTTAGGTGTTACCTATTGTCTTTCTGTTCTGAGGGATGAAGAGTAACTTCTTGCTCCAAAATCTTCCCTCCTTAACAACCTCACATATATACTCTATCGCCTCGCTCATCTTTTGGAAACTGTTAAAAGATAATTTTTTGTTAAAACAATATTTATTGTATATATCACCAGGATCATATTGATAGGATTTGCAGCTGATTCTCATATTCTCTAAGAGTCCTCCCACTCAGTGCCACTTTTGATGTTCTCACCACATTTTTTTGTTATTATTCTTATTTGCTTAGGTTTATATGGACTTCTCTACAAAAAGAAACATGTTCTGAAGATACTGTGGTCAACAGGGAACACATGAGCCTTCAATGCTATTACTCTTAAGATTGATTTGGAGATGTTTTGTGTGCTTCAAAGGTTGACAATTTACCCAAATGATCTTTGTTCTACGTTTTCTCCCAATTAACCCTAGTTTGATTTCTAGGCCCGTGGGATAAGCCAAAGGATTATTCTAGAACCCAAAAGAATGATAAATGAAAATTCTTTACCTCTGTTATTTTTGACAGAATTTCTCCAGAAACACCAAGAGTCAAAAATTATAATATGAACTTCATCCAGTTGTAATTTAAATTTTCCTTGGTTAGTGGAATTTCAGCTGATCCAACATATTTATTTTTATTTTCTAATGTTTAACATGATGAGCATTTGTCACCTTGTAATAAAAATCAAGGCATGAAAAATAAAATAAAAATACTGTAATTTCTTTATTTTTTCTCATCCAAAACTAAGTTCCTAAAGTGGAACAGTTGCATTAAAAATGTACCAAACCATTTATGGAGAGAAACAAAAAGGCAAACTAGCAGAAACTGCTGGCACCCTCCCTCAAAACTCAATTCTGGAAATAAGACCAGAAGGATAGGGTTACTGATTGTCACAGACCCAGTCTCAAAAAACAAACTGAAAACCTGTGACAAAATCTTTGCAGAGGCAGAGATGATTGGGAGAGACCTTGGGTTGTGTTGTTTCTCCCTCTCTCACATTGCCCTGGGGGGAGCAAATTCTGCCTCACTGTTGTAATGGCATAGGAACGCACTTAGCTAGGAAAAGCATGAGAGCTGAAGCTGCCAGTTGGCTGGGGTAGGGATATAACAGCAATGCTAAAGGTGGGCAGCTAGCCCCAACTCATTACATGCTCCTACCTCTTCTCACCCCACCTTAACTGCCTTCATAGGAGAGAAGAGATTAGGGCAGAGGTACTGATAGATTCCCTGGGGAAAAGGGCAGATAACCATTGAGCCCTGATAGCAACACCAGAGGGTCTCCACCCTGAAGCATGCTCCTCACCCTTTGAATCTCCTTGAACACAAGCAAGGGTCTATTGTCTTAATTCTTCCTCCAGTTAGATATTAGTAGACATAATACCTGATAGCAGCAAGGAAATGAAAAATGGAACATTTAAGATATATGAGAATGCCAAACAGAATAAAAGAAATGATGGCACAATTTCTACCAGAGGAAAGCAGTACTAATGAAATAAAGAGATAAGAATTGAAAGTAAACACAATAAAATACTTGTGGCATAATAAAAAAGGACACAGAAAACATGAAAAAGAACTAATTTATTTTGTAGAAGAACCACTTGGAAACTTTGTGTATGAAAATATAATTGCTGAAATTAAAACATCAGTGGGTAAAAGAAATAACAAAACAGAAATTGCTGATCAAAATAGTTTCCCAGAAGACATAAAGAAGGGATAAAAAAGGTGAAGAAGAAAACATAAGAGAAGTTAAGTGACATAGATGATCTAAGTAGTTGATATTTATAATAAATGCACCAGAAAATAAACTGAAAAGATTAAAGAAGCTTGTTGAGTTTTAAACATGGTAAGTAACAGTAAAAAAATTAGGTATTTATTCTAAAATTTCAGATAATCAAAAGGAGAGGCTTTCCAAAAGAAAAATGTGAATCTTCTCCAAAAGAACTAAGAATCTCAGATTTCTCAATAGTCAAGCAGAAAGAAAAAGTCAATAAAGCAATATTTTCAAAAAATTGATCCTGAAATTGTAAATCCAAGTAAGTTAATATTTAAATCTAGGACTAAATAATAATTTTAGTCATCTAAGGTTTTTAGAAAGTTTACCACACATAAACTCTCTTTGAAGAAACTCTAGGAGAAAATTATTTCAACAAGAATAGGAATTAGTCCAGGAAAAGAGAAGACGATAAGGAAGAAAAGGAGAGCAACTTTTATGAAGATTACTATTAATATTGTCTAAACCAGGAGGGTCGACAAACTTTTTCTATAAAGGGCCAAATAAGAAATAATCTATAACTTATGGTTTGTATGGTCAATCTAAACTATGCAAATCCACCATGGTAGCATGAAAGCAATCTTAGACTAAAGTAAATGAATGAGAATGAGCATGCTGTCCATCAATAAACTTGATTTACAAAAACAGGTGATGAAATGGAAATCTCAGTATGCTATTTTATGAATATCAGACAACTAAATCTAAAGTAAACAATTGCCTAATCCAAAATCATGAAGATTGACTCCTATGTTTTTCCCATGTAAAAATATAAAAACCATTTTTACAGTTTTAGCCCTTGTATTTACGGCTAAGTCTATTTTGAACTAATTTTTGTATTTATGGCTAAGGTCTATTTTGAATTAATATTTGTACATGGTGTGGGATACTAGCCCAACTTCATTATTTTACAGATAAATATCCAGTTGTTTTAGCACCGTTTGCTGAAAAGACTATTCCTTCCTCACTGAGTTGTCTTGGCACATCGACAAAAGAAAATTAAAGGCATAAAATTCTTACGTGGTTTTAAAACGAATAAAAGCATCTCATTCTGATAAAAAGGAAAAGAGATCATGAAGCTGTGGTAATCAGAACTATACATAAACCTAATATACTAGCCTCAAAATACAGAACAAGATAATTTATAAAAATATGGAGAGATAAAAATTTTTAGTTGGATATTTTAATGCAACCCTATCAAGAGCTAATATATCAACAAGACTTTAAAAAAGAAAAAAAAGGGATTTTTACAGTGCAATACAATTTATCTAAGAGTTAACTTTAGAAATGCTGCAGTCAACACAAGCAGAATCTGCATCATTTTGGAGAATATCTTGAATATTTCAAAATGAATCACCTATTGGCCCACAAAAAAAGGCCTACAATAAAATTATAATCAATAATAAATAATATAGAATAATAACATTAGAAATCAATAATAAAACGGTTGGCTTTCAGTAGTCATAAAGTGATGACTTTCAAATCCCTTGCTTCTATAAGCCACTAACTACAAAACTCCTGGATTAAAGCAGAAACTATAAAGAGAATTATTAAGTGCTAAAAGGTAAATCACAGTGACAAAATCGTATGCAAAAATTCCTGGGATGTAGCTAAACCAGACTGTAGAGGAAAATTTAAAACTTTAAACACATTTGTCAGAAAGAAGGAGATAAATGGAAACAAATGTGTTAAGGACCTAAATTCAAAATCTAGACAAAGAACAACAGAGTGAATCCAAATAAACAAATTAGTAAGATAGCAAAGAAAAGGAGAAAAAAATCGACAAACCACAATATATAGCAATGGGCATGATTAGTCAAACCTAAAGCTACACCTTTGAAAATAATAATTAGACAAGCCTCAGACAAAAGAGAACTAAGAAAATTAAGTAAAAACTCTAAATTAAAAGAAGGAGATTACAGACGAGTCTTTTATAAATTATGAATGAAGAGTATGGTGAGCTGTTCTGGAGCTTCTTGGGTTCATAATCTGGTTATACTATTTACAGTTTCCTCATCTGTAAAATAGAAATAACAGTCTCTATTTCTAACACTAGTTTCTTTACAGAGTTGTCATAAGTATTAAATAAATGTATCCATTCGAAGAACTTAGAACAGTGTAAGGCACATAATAAGTGCTTTATGTAAGTGCTAGATATTACAGCAAAAGAATCTTCAGTGGTGAAAGAAAAATAAAATGAGATTTAGAGCCCAATACTATTTCATAATTGATTGTATTCCCCACACCTTCAGAAAAATACATGTACCCTGTAACCACCATCAAAGCAAAAACATAATCTATTTTTCTGGTTGTACCCATATTGTGAAAATTATAGAGATCATGTTTTGAAAGAATCCTAAGCTGAGACTGATTTCTTGTTCATCAAACCCATTTCCCAGACTGCTCCCAGTTAACTGTGGTCATGGACCAGAGTTTTGACTGGTGATACAGGAAAAAATGATGTAACCTGTTCTAAGACTGGCTCCTAAAAATCTATACAAGTCTCTACTTTCTCTGTTCTGTCTGGGTAACCTTGGAAAGCATGCATTGGTGCAGATCTCCCTTGGTCTAAGTTCCTGGATGACTGTGTGAAACAGCCCCTCCCTGGTGCTTCAAAATGCATATGTTTGTATTTGCATATGCATGTATGCACACACACATGCGCACGCATACACACACTGAACTTTAAATGAATAAAAAATAAATTTCTGCTTTCTTAGCCACCAAGGTTTCAGGTTTATTTGAAACAATAGATAGCAATTCCCTAACTGGTACAGTTATTCTAGATAAGAAAGTTGACAGAGAGGTTAATGCAGTTGGAAACTTGGAAATGAAAGGGTGGTGTGTGAAGGAGAAAACAGAAGATACCATGGATGGACTTATAATAAGTGGGCAACCTATTTTTATGCACTTGAGATCCAAATTTAGTTTAAATAGTTAACCAAGGATTGAGAAATCACAGTCTGTTAGTCAGTCATTTCATCTGTATGTTATTTCAAAAAGTATTTGCTAAGTGCCTACAAGTTTTTAGAGCATGGGATAGGTACCAGGGATATATCAAGAATCAGGAGGTGGTTTCTTACCTCAGGGTGTTTATGGATTGTTGGGAGAAAGGTGGATTTCTTTATCATTCTGTCATCAAAGATAGCTGCTTTCTACCTAGACTTTCTGGGAAGAAGGAAGGATTAAATGAGGAATTTAATAATTTCACATTTTATTAAGCCTATGTTGTTTTTGTTTGTTTTGTTTTGTCTTTCCCTGTAAACTACTAAGATTTAAACTGAATTGGCCTACATTTTTGCCAAATTTTTACCTCTAACTTCCAAAAAAATTCTAAGATCAGTAAAATTGATTACAATTATTAAACAATTAGGGAGGAAAAGACACATTTAAGAGCCCGGATGAAACAGTGATGGGAAAAGCCACACACTTGATTGACTTACTTAACTGTATTTAATTAGGAAAAAAACTCTAGAATTTGGAGGAAACTGGAATTTTCATCTGAGAAGCTTTAGAACTGTTCACAGTTCAACTTGCCTCAGTTTGCCTCACTGAGCCACTGAGTCACGCTGGTATAAAAGGAGCGAAGGCAAAGCAAAAACAAGGACCTCACCTAAGGGAGAAATGGGACAGAAGCCATGTGCTCTGTGTGCTCTGTCACAGGGGGATCCAGATCCAGCCGCTGGCCGGAGCAAGAGGAGTTGTTTGCTGTGGGACTCTGAGCAAAGAGCAGTGACTTACCAATGACCCTTCCTCTCCATGCTTCCTGTGGGCTGTCTCCCCTTTTACATATTATGGAACTGTCCCTTCCACATAAATCTAAACATGGATCCCCATTTTTGCCCCTCCAAAATGGGCTGGAAGACACATCCCTGACCACATCATAACCCAGAAAGCCAGATGCTGATGACACACTTTGCAGCTGGGATCTCTTTGCCTTGGTATCTGGGACCACAACTGAGTACTTTCCAACTGTACTGTTACCTCATTATTATTCAAATGTAATCTGTATTGGCATGTTAATGAAGTAAAGATTTGGAAAAGAATTGTGTATATTCTTCAAATCTAGAAAAAGTTTTGATGGTTGTATTCGCAATGGAAAAGCGATGTTTTAGAAAGAGGGATGACATTTTATAACATTAGATGGCATTCTCCTGGGGACAGGGGACCAGGAACATTTGAATCCTGCCTTAATCTCACAGCTTTTTCCTGTAATGTCTCCATAAAAACAAGGGACCACAGCAAATGAGAAATTAAAGTCCACTTTATTATTAGCCTGGCCAACGCCAAATAAACAAATGCAGAACTTTCTGGTAATTTGCCTAGGACACATGGCATACTCTCAGATCACAGTCCAGACCACCAAACTCTAAATTAAATATCTTATCTTAGAATCTTAGCATCCTTGGGCTGCTCACATGGAACAGGAGACAGAAGTAATAAATAAGGAACGTATTGCATGGAAAAAGAAATAAAATTAACCTGGGGAAATTTCAGAGACAGGGTCTTTTATTAAAACAAGACAACAAACAAATGAAAAGTACTCCACCATAAAAAACAGCTTTTCTATAAAAAGTTATCTATCATCAGGCAGACAGATCTTCTGAAACTAATGCCTAAGTGATAGATAGAGAGGGAGTGTGTGTTCCAACATAAAACCCTGGGTACAAGAAGAAAAGAAGAGATGGCTAAACTAAGGGCCTGTTACCAATCTAGCCATAAGATTAAAGGAGAAAGTAAAGTTTAGCCTGTGACGAACTTCCCACTAGTGAATATGGACCACCCCAGCAGCAGAGAATCCAACATAGTTTAGTACCTCAGTTTCTTAGGAAAAAGTAAAGAAGAGGGCAAGAGGATGAAGAAACTGTTTCCCCAACCCTGTACAAGTCAACGATTGGTTAAAAGAGAAAGAAAGGCTTGTATTTATTTTGAGGTGGTGGTTTTATTGTCGTCGTTAATATTACAGTTGTGAGTCCCTTGCACCTTGGAGGGGAATTTATACAGGAACTCCTGCAACCATCACAATTACATCTTTTTTTAGAATTAGGTATTGTAAGAAGTCCACAGGTCTCAGCCCATACATTGAATGGTTCAAGTTAAAAAAATAATAATAACAACTTAACTCTTGTTAACCTTTGCCAAGCAATCCTGACCCTCCCAGGGTGTGAGAATCCAAGCAAGAATCACAGCGACAGCTATGCGGGTGTCAAAAAGGAGCCTCAGAAAGATTAATTTGACCAAGATCTCTGTATTAGTCCATTCTCACGCTGCTATGAAGAAATACCTGAGACTGGGTAATGGATAAAGGAAAGAGGTTTAGTTGACTCACAGTTCTGCAGGGGTGAGGAGGCCCCAGAAAACTTACAATCATGGCAGAAGGTGCCCTTTCACAGGGAAGCAGGAGAGAGAATGGTGCCCAGCAGAGGGGGAAGCCTCTTATAAAACCATCAGCTCTCATGAGACCCACTCACTATCGTGAGAACAGCATGATGAAAACTGCCCCCATGATTCAATTATCTCCATCTGGTCCTGCCCTTAACTTACACACAAGGATTATTACATTTCAAGGTGAGATTTGGGTGGGGACACAGAGCCAAATCATATCTATCTCATAGCTAATAAATGTGATCTTGGCTGTAAGTCCAGAGCCTATGCTACAGTCATTTAAAAACAAAAAAAATTGAGGTTCTTTTACCAGAATTGCACAATTAATTACAACAGGTTTTGGAAATCACTTGATTTTTTGGTCTCATTAGCCATTGCAATTTGGCCTGCATAAAAGTATTCAAAGTAGATACTGAATTACTCTATTTTTTCTGTATACAAATAGAGCCAAGCAGGCATTGCTCACCATGTTCTTTGTAGCATTCTCTAAATAATTTTTCTTTTGATATTATTTTTGATTGACAAACCATGATTGTATACATTTGTGAGGTACAACATGATGTTTTGATTTATGTATACAATATAGAATGATTAAATCAAGCTATTTAATATATCTATCACTTCACCTACCTGTCATGTTTTATTAAGACATTTAAAATTTACTCTCTGGCCAGGTGCTGTGACTCACTCTTATAATCCCAGCACCTTGGCAGACAGTACTAGAAGGACTGTTTGAGCCACTGGAGTTTGAGACCAGCCTGGGCAACATAGTGAGACCCCATGTCTACAAAGAAAAGTAAAAACAATTAGTGGAGTGTGGTGGTGTGCACCTGAAGTCCCAGCTACTAGAGAGACTGAGGCAGGAGGATTGCTTGAGGATGGTAGGTGAAGACTGCAGTGAGCCATGATTGTGCCCCTGCACTCCAACCTGGGCAACAGAGCAAAACGCTGTCTCAAAAAAAAAAAAATACTCTCATATTTATTTTGAAATATGGGAGGCCACAGTCTAAAAGTTTTCTTGTAATTGTCAAGATCAGGAGCTTCTTCACAGTAAGACATTCTTCTCCCTTCCAAAGAAAACATTCTTTCTTGTAAAAATTTATAATCACCTCAGTCATATGCTTGATCACCCCAAGTAGCTAGATACCTGAGTTAAAACAACTATTGAGTTGAAACAATTGTAGGGATATGTACGTATATTTTATATTAAATATATTATGTATTTATTATAACTGATCTCATTAACAGGTTCCAGAGAAATGAGGGTTTCCTTAGTTATGCATAAATGTATATAAACATGCTTTCTAGCTTTTATGTTATTTTACCCTCTAAATATATGTGTGTGCTTGTGTGTATTTGTAAGTGCATACATCTACATTCACATTTATGGAAGCACATACTATATGCACCGCTGGGCACTGGCAAAAATGATTGGTCAACATCTTAAGAAAGTGTCCCTTGTGGTTTAGGACTGAACTCTCCTCTATTTCCTCTCCACAAAGGAAAATGATCCTTAATCTATAGGGAAGGGAGGGAGGGCAGAAGCACAGTAAGCACAGTTATCCTTGAACTATGTTAAATGAGCACAAAATCTCACAAGACACTGAGAAAGGCCAGTGGGAGCAGGCCTGGTAGAATCACAGCTTCACAGTAAAACAGCGGAGAGAACTCTCCTTCTTTCCATCCCCATCAGTACCTTTCTTGTGATACTTGTGCTACCATGTAATGTCGTCATTTTGTTAATTGAGAAAATGTTATTCATTTTCCCCCTTTCTGTTCCATCCTAGGCTACTGTGCCTGTACGTATCCACCTTTCCATTTCCTTTGCAGCACTAACCACATTCCCTAATGTTTTCCCTTTGTTTCCTTGTGCTTTTTCTTCCCCCACTAGAATGTAAGTCCCACAGGAACAGAAGTTTGTCTATCTTGTTCCTTGTTGTCAGCATCTAATAAATATTTGCTGAATGACAGAATAAATGTTAAATATGTGGTTGATTTTGTGTATTGCCATGTCTGTTCCACAGAGATCTAAGGGATACTCACTTGTGAACAGCGAGGGAGATTTCTCCTGGGGGAAACAACCTCAGGGCCACCTTAGAACTGAACCGAGGGAGGACATGTGCTTCCATACAGAACCAAAGAGGATTCTGGCTTTGACTCTGAGGTGTGCCATCAAGACAAGATTGGGGTTTGAATATCTGCGTTAATTTGTGAGTTGAACTACTCTTTCCCCGAGACCTTTGGCAAGTCTTGCTAAAATCTTAGTCTGCTGTCAGTGGAGGTGGCTCTTCTGAGTCTGGAGTGAAGAGGGAATTCCAGGTGGACGTGCGTGGAGACGACAGTGCCAGCAGAATAAAGCTCTCAACAGCTGTTATTACAGGAAAGATACTAAGAACATATCAGCACAGAGAAGGGTCAGAGCAGAGGCAAGTGGATTGTTGAAGAAAAGGTGAAAGTCTGACAAATGCCTGCAGATATTTTGAGGCGAGAGAGAGCACTTCCGGCAGATGGCCAGACAGGGTTCATGCTTTAACATGGATATTGAAACATTGCCTTGTTTCTTAGCTATGTTTTATAAGGCTGATGCCCTGTGACTTATAAACACATCTGTTTAAAACCCTCTACAGAGTCTCTTCAATGTTAATATTGGTGACTAAACTTTTAGAGAAAAAAGTGGATAATCATTCCTTCTCTTTTGAGGCACATACCTTAAAATTCTATGCCATGTATTTCCTTGGATAGCTATATTAAAATAAACATGTGTGTATTAAAAATTATATATATCTTTTCAGTCAAAAAAGAACTTATTTTCATCCCTGATGAAACACTTATTTGAACTCTACAGTACTCATCCATCTAAAACCCTTTCAGGTTCATCGTCACAAAATCAATTTTCCTTTGAATAGTATCAAATAGTCATTTACTAGCCTAACATAAACAGCCATGGTCTGCACAGTCACCTTATGCTGCGCAGAACCATCCAGGGCCCTATGCTTCTTGGCTCCTGAATGCTTATTTCCCGTCTGTCATAAATTCTCTCCCCATCAGCAAGGCTGTTTCAAAGCTGAGTCCACAGTCTGGTGCTGTATTAGTTGTCTGGGTCTGAGTGCCACAAACTGAGAAGCTTAACAGAAATTCACTTTCTCATACTGCTGGAGGCTACAAATCTGAAATCAAGGTGTCGGCCGTGTTGGTTTCCTCTCAGGGCCGTGAGGAAGGGTCTGTTCTGCGCCTCTTTCCTGGCTTCTGGTGGTTGCTGGCAAACTTCGACATTCCTTAGTTTATAGAAGTATCACCACAATTTCTGCCTTCATTTTCACATGGCATTCTCCCTGTGTGGGTGTGTCTCTGTGTCCAAATTTTTCCTTTCCTTAGGACACATTCGTACTGGATTAGGACTCACCCTAATGATCTCATCTTAACTTGATCTCTGCAAAGACCCTGTTTCCAATGAGGTCACATTTACAGATTCTGGCAGTTAGAACTATAGTCTTTTAAGGAGATTTGGTGCGACTCAAAACAGGTGGGATGAGGGAGGTGAGTACTAAAGATACATCTAACTCTTCTCACCCCCTTCATTATGATTTTCTACGTTAACTTTTCATGCTCCTGGTTATGTCTGAAACCTCCTGTTTTCTTGTCAAACCTCATCTCTCCTACTTCAAAACACAGAATTTTAACCCTGTTGATAAAACACCCTAGATTATCTTAGTTTGATTTCCTTCTGAAGAAAGAAATCAATCTTCTCTTTCCAAAGAATCTACGATTTGAAATTCTGGGTGATTTTGTCTTTTCCAAAATGTTTGAAAGAAAGGCAGTCTTCAGGTGCAGATAAAAGGAAGAGGTGTAAAGTTATTTTGTTTTCCATGCTACTGTTTTATTGTTCCTTTTGCCCATTATTCCCATTCTTATAAAACCTACAACCAATTATCATATTCGCTTTCTACCGCTGTCCATTGTAAATCACTCTCAAACCACATTAAGTTACTAAGCAATTCTCCAACCAAAGCATGTTTTTGGTTTTCTTTTCACATGCTATTTCCTCTGTCTGGAATAACCATACCTCCCTTGTTCATCTGGAAAACTCCTACCCAACCTCCAAAATCTCAATTAAGTGCCATCTTTCCCAAATTCCTCAGAGATTTGAACTCTCCCCACCTTCACCGTTTTTAATAATTTATAAAAGTTTCTATCATCACAGCTTCACCATTTTTTTTTTTTTTGCTGTGATTGTTTTGACTCTTCTGGGCCCTGGCCAGCACTTAGTACATGTTTGAGAGACATTTACAGAAAAGGAGTCGGCAAGTCATGGAGGAGCCCTTTACAGCTCTTCATTGCCCTTGTGTGCAAAAGAAGTACTCGTTCTCTGCATTTGCCACTGATCATACAGTCTTTCTATGAGGGAGTTCAAAGAACAGAGAAAGACATTGCAGTTTCGTAAAAGAAACACTGAAGTCTCACAAGAGCCAAATCTTTGGAATGGGTATATGTTCAGAGAGGACACTAGCTAACCCCAAAAGAATCTGGCCCTTTGTTCACATGCACCAACCTTGAAGCTGCAATTCAAGAGTCAACACCCAAGCAAAACTGCCTTGGGTAAGAAATGCAGTTAGAGGCCAGGCACAGTAGCTCACATCTGTAATCCCAGCATTTTGAGAGGCCAAGGTGAATGGTTCACATGAGGTCAGGAGTTTGAGACCAACTTGGCCAACATGGTGAAACCCCATCTCTACTAAAAATACAAAAATTAGCCGGATGTGGTGGCATATGCCTGTAGTCCCAGGTACTTGGGAGGCTGAGGCAGGGGAATAGCTTGAACCTGGGAGGCAGAGGTTGTATTGAGCCAAAATTGCACCACTGCACTATAGCCTGGGCGACAGAGCAAGACTCTGTCTCAAAAAAAAAAAAAAAAAAAAGCAATTAGAAAAACAAAGAGCCAGGCTCTTTTATCCATCTGGCTTTGGCCCTTCAATATTTTTTCATAGTGAAAGCCCAAGCTGATCCATAGTTTGAGTTTTATTTATTTATTTTTGAGAGGGAGTCTCACTCTGTCACCCAGGCTGGAGTGCAGTGGTACGATCTCGGCTCACTACAAGCTCTGCCTCCCTGGTTCATGCCATTCTCCTGCCTCAGTCTCCCGAGCAGCTGGGACTACAGGCGCCCGCCACCACGCCCGACTAATTTTTTGTATTTTTAGTAGAGATGGGGTTTCACCTTGTTAGCCAGGATGGTCTCAATCTCCTGACCTTGTGATCCGCCTGCCTCAACCTCCCAAAGTGCTGGGATTACAGGCGTGAGCCACCGCACCTGGCCCATAGTTTGAGTTCTAAAGGGAAATCTGAGTCAGTGTTACCCATTCACTAAGCAAAGGGTCACCTGGAATGGTTGGATAAAGGCTTTGTATGCTCATTGTTCCTAGTCTGGGTGGGTGCTGCCTCTTGCCTCAAACATTGACATCTAAACAATCAGCAACTTCTACCAATAAGACTTTAATAAACTCCTCAACATTCTAAATGTAGCATCTGAAACTCCATAAACAGGAGTGAACTAGTAGCAGTCTGAAGTTGTCATCATTGACAGCTTATGATTTATCTTAACTCTCCCTAGCCATTTGGCCATGACTTTAAGTAAACACTTTCCGTCTTCCTCATGTTCTCGTTACTGCCACCTCCCACTAATAAGAAAGACTGCCAAGAAAAGCATCCAGACAGTTCATTTACCTCCCAAACTTGCCTGAAAGTAGCCGCCCCAGTTTAGACAAGGGGCAAAGCAACTACTGCACATTTTCAACAGATGGAACAATGCTTCCCAAATTATTTACATTAACATTATTTGCTTTCAGGATGTGTGTGTAATTAATTGGTAGTTGAATAAAATATTATGGTGCAGGCTGAGGCACCAGCAGTTCAAGCAGGCCATTTATGGTGATAGATGGTAATAGGCGGTTTTGCTTTCTAACAAGCTGGAGAGCTTTAGGCAATCTCTCTTTGCTAAGTTCTTGGCACCATTTTGTTCTATTGGGTTCCCAGAAGCTTGGTCTAAATGTATAGGGAGGTTTCCTACTTTAACCATGGTGGCCAGAGTACACCAAGCCTGTTCTCTACTCACCCATCAACAAATGGTCAAGAGAGTCGGGTTGCTCTGTTAATGCAGATGGCCACAGAGTGATAGGTGTTTCCTGCATTTTCTGTGAGTGTCATGAAACCACGTCTAACAGAAGATGGGAGACTTTCCCTCATTAATCTGATGGAGCCCACATGTGATTCGACCTTCCTGAAATGTTAATGGTCTGTCTGCACCAAGCCCAAGGTACTGTTACACACCATGGAGTGTGGGTCATTGGGAGGACCATATGCTTAGTTGTATTACTTTCATATCTTTTAAGCTAAACCAAGAGTCAAATGCTCACTGAAGATGACTGAGCACAGTATGTGAAAAGGGTAAGGAGAGCCCTGCTATTTCTGCAGGTGCCCATGCACTAAATACACAGCCCAGGGGCTTACAGCAGTTGTATTAGAGTTGGAAATATGCCATGCTGAACACCCTCAATGCCAGAGTCAATCTTGTGGCAGTAGTTCCTGGGTTCTACTTGTGGCCTTACTTTTAATCTGTAAGAGTTGTCAGGCTAAAGTGACAGTTCTCTAGGTGGGATGCCTTAAGCAATCATGCATTTATTAAGTATTCATTGAGTACGTTTGGGATCCAAGGCTCTGTGTCTGGTTCCACAAGGGACACTTTGAGTGCCTCTCCAGAAACTCCCTGTGTAACAGAGGTAAAATTCCATTCAATATCTGAGAGGTAGACCTCAAGGGAATTTCTCAAGTCTTTTTGGAGTGGTGAATAGAATGAACATAGGCTCTTGCCTGTTCTTGGTGTTTATCAGAGAACAAGAGAGGGCGCACCAGGGGTGGGGCTGCTATTGCTCTGGTAATGAATTTATCACTATTGGACTGGGTGCTAAGCAGACAGATGAGACACCACAGGCTGTGCAAGCCAAGTTGATTAGGGAGCCTACAGAGTAACTTGAGATACAGAAAGAGGTCCCAAGTCCTGTCTCCGGATGTGTCATCAGAGTACTATCTGGTGTTATTTGTTCTCTTTTTCTCTATCTCTTTCTCTTTTCTCTCTCTCCCTCTCTAGTTTTCTCCTTCTTCCTTTCTTCAAGGAGTCTTCACAAATATCTCATTTTATTCTCTAAACTTCCTGTTAATCCTCAGTGACTGCCATTCTCTGAGTCCCGAATTCCTCATTTGCAGTTGAGGTGCTTTCTCTTAAGTCATATCCACCTTTTTCAGAGCAGGGGCCCGTGATGGCTTAGCCCAAGTGGGAGGCTGCCTGACCCCATCCCACACTGAATCTGAGCAGCGTTCTCAGACACCAGCAAGCATCACCACGTCGGAAAGAGGAGACCCACAAGGGAGCTGGAAGGTCCATATGCCAGGATTTCCCATCTTGGTGTTATTAGTCTATGTGACTTTGCCAGAGGTGGGGAACAACAGCAACAATAACAACAAAAACATTTCACCCTACTGCTTTGATGCATTTTAAAAATATCTTGGATTTTGATGTTATGAAAGGAAGAAGAAACATTTCTGTATTTATCAAAGGGAGTCAATACTTGGAGAAAAGAATAAATCCTTGCCATGCAACTCTCTTCTCCCCATCCCAATCTGCCCCAGGCTGATGTCTCAGGTAACCTCGATCACAGTGACCACCATTCCTTGACATCTTGTCCTAGGTTCTGCACAAACATTCCTGGGAGCAGGAGCTCAGTTTTCCTAGGAAAGTGTGTGACCCAGGTGACTATGCATTTCCTAAGTTTAAAGGCAGATTCTTTTCAGTTTCCTAAATCTCTCTCAGCCCTTGGCATGAGACTTTACAAAAAAGGGAGACTTTTTTCAACCTCTTTGCAGTTGCTGCTTTTTAAACAACCAAATTTTGTGACAAAGGCAACTATATTTTTATTTTCCAGGGAAAACGTGCCCAGCCACATAAGCCAACAACACCCCACAGGCATTCACACAAATATATGCATAGATGCCCAGAATGTCCCCATAGACAGTCACAGGGAGGCGCACACAAGGATGGTGGATTTATACATGGACACACGGACCCAGAAACAGATACCTCCCCGGGCTGTGCACACATCGTACCCCACCCTTGCTGACATCACTGCCTTTGCTCAAAGCTCCTGGCTCTGCAGTTTGGGCTCAGTTTCCTTTGGGCTGGAACCCAGCAGGGCCCAGCCTGGACTGGCTGGGCTGAGCTGTGCTGGACAAGACGGGGCAGGGCAGGGCCAGCCGGGGCAAAGCCACAGATGAGCTCAGGTGTCAGACTCCGCCCGAGTGGGAGCTTCCCAAGTCCAGAATGACTCAGGCCCTGCCGTACTCGGGTTACTCCAGCTTAACCGCCCTGAAATGGCCTTGCAGCCCCGCTGACCACACCGGCCCTCCCCAGCTTTCCAGTGGCCAGATGTGTGGTATACATTTCACCCTAAGCCAAACATATGGGCTTGCCCAGCCAAAAGGAGCAAGAATCTGTGGGTCACTTCAAGACTCCAGAGAAGGGAGCCCTCAATGTTTCTGCCTTGGCCAAAAGCCCCTAGGAAGTTGCTTCAAGGTTCTTTCAGGACTGGTTCTGGAGCAGGGACCCAACTGCCCAACTAATTTTTTAATTTTTTGCAAGGACAAGGTTTCACTTTGTGCACTTGTGGGTGCACAAGGAACAATTATGCCTGGTAGTAACTCTAGGATCCTTTGACACCTGGGCAAACTGAATGGCTTCTATGTTTATAAGTCCCAGGAACCCTCAGGCATCCACATTTGGATCCAGACAAGTTATTCATCCATGATGTGAGTGATTTTCATCTTTTCCTATCACAAGCACTTAGAGGCCACTTGCCCTGTGGCTGGCTCAGCACTTGCTCAGAGCGGGCCTTCTTCCTGGAAAGTTAAGGTCTGCCTGGGGAGTTTGGAAATCAGAAGAGCAAGGCAGCAAAAATTACAAAGACCTGAACTTCAGACAGAGAGGGAATCAACTCCTGTGTACACTTCCGACTAGACGTGTGACCAGAAAGTTACCCTAAGGCTCACTTAGCCCCAACTCTGTTCTCAGCGGTGAAGTGGGAAAATCTATTTAACATAGCTTCTCTGAGAATTGTATGAGTTCTGTGTATGATAACAATAGGGATAATGACAGATAGAATGGTTATTTCTTATTGAATGTTAACAATATAAAGAAATTGGACCAAACTTGGCAACTTTTATGACTCTCCTCTGAGGTAACTTTTATTTTTATCCTGCTTAACTATAGCTACTTTGGAATGATTTGTCAATACAGTATGGGAAGATAAAGACAGAACTCCATGAGGCATTTAAATTTTACCAGAAGCTCTTAAACAGGAAAATGCTTATAGTTCTCAATGGATGAATCTCAGATGATGAAATTTGATACAACATGGCAGGCAGAAAGGAAGACAATTTTTTTTTTTTATGAGACAGTCTGGCTTTGTCACCCAGGCTGGTATGCAATGGCACAATCATTGCTCACTGAAACTTCAAATTCCTGGGCTCAAGTGATCCTCCTTCTTCAGCCTCCCAAGTAGCTAGGACCACAGGTGCATGCTACCGTGCCCAACTAATTTTTGAATTTTTTGCAGGGACAAGGTTTCACTATGTTACCCAGATATGTCATCAGAGTACTATCTGGTGTTATTTGCTCTCTCTTTCTCTGTCTCTTTCTCTTTTCTCTCTCTCTTCCTCCCTAGTTTTCTCCTTCTTCCTTTCTTAAAGGAGTCTTCACAAATAGCTCATTTTATTCTCTAAACTTCCCGTTAATCCTCAGTGACTGCCATTCTCTGAGTCCTGAATTCCTCATTTGCTGGTCTCAAACTCTTGGCCTCAAGCAATCCTCCTGCCTCTCCAGAGCAAGTGGTTTGGGGGACTTGCCTCAGATACTCCAGGGGCAATCAGAAACTGGTTGAAACTGAACAGAGTAATCAGTCTCACTAATGCAGGTGATTGGTTCAGAAATGGATCCATCATCCTGCCTGGAAGTCAAATCCTGGGCTTTAGATTGTTGTGAAAACAAACTTATTCTTGTTCTGGACTTAAAGTGGGAGTATATATGTTCAGAAACTACTGATCTTGTAATCATTAAAAGACAGTCTGACCAAGAAAGAAGCCAGCTTACAGGGTCTTATGTTAGATGGGGGCGAAAGAAACTGAGTCACAGAGACATCAGTTGAACCCATGGTCCAGCCTTGCCTAAAGCTAGACTTACAGTTGGATGTTTCAGTTACATTAAGCAAAAAAATTCCTTTGTAGATTTGGGCCAGGTTTTATAATTCTTGAAATTGAAAATTTCCAACTGATACAATTTTTGGAGCTTTTGCATGGTCTAAAACTGATCTTGAATTTTCATATAGTATAGCTGAACTGGATGGATTACAGGATAGATGGGGCCAGGGCAGGAGCAGTGGCTCATGCCTGTAATCCTAGCACATTGGGAGGATAGCTTTAGCCCAGGAGTTCAAAATTAGCCTGGGCAACAGACTGAGACCCCACCTTGTTATATATATATGGATAGATGGATGGATGGAAGAATAAATTAAAATGTGAATGAATGAATAATGGAAAGCAGGATTTTTGTTAAACACTTTCTATATTGTGTTTTGTTAAACAAAATAACAAGTATTGTGTGAGATTCTTTGTATGATATTGCCAATGATGTAGACCAAAAACATACCTTGTTTATTCCTCATAACATTTCTGCAAGACAATTATTGGCATCATTATCAAAGATGAAGAAATTGCAGTTTGAGGAGAGTGAGAGATAAACTCAAACAACTGATACATAGAAAACAAAGGATTAGTGCAATATCTGTCACATGCCAAAGCCTGTAAGCCTCCTACAGTGCCCCCTGCCTTCTCTGAGCCTCAGTTTTCTTATCCGTAAAATGGTATTAATACTTCTTTCCTAATGTTAATTGAACAAAAGAAGGTAAGTGAGTGTGTGTAGTTGTATGCGTATATTTACGTGTGTGTGGGGTACATGTCACTCTAATTCTTTCCCTGTATTCCTACCACTATTAGGTGACATAAACTTAGCATTCAAGATGGATGGGTTTTTTCATCTTTGAAAATTTTTTCTTTCATTTTCCTAATATCATATGATTATGTGCACAGTGAAATCTCCTACATCCAAAACGGAATTCATTTTTCACTCTACATGCTAACTTTGCACTACTGTTCAAGGTTTACTTACCTAGAAAATTAAGGAAAATCTATTTTCCCATACCTCATACTAACTGAAGCCTCTTCTCAGAAATCTCCCTGAAAGTTTGAGTTTCCGCTATGTGTTACTTGGAGACCTCATAACCACTACTGCACTGCTGACACCTCTACCACTTTCACCACCACCAATAGCAACTCCTTGACCAACACCTTCCACCTTCACTACCAACTCCACCAGAACCTCTTCCATCTCCAACACCTCCACCATCACCACCATGATAATCACTGTGATTGTGAATACAGCAGGACCTATAGTAAGCAAGATATATGACACTTATAATTCCTACTCCACACTAGAATCCTATCAAGGAGACATTTTATTTTGGTTTGCCTATAGGGAAACAAAGTCTCAGAAAAGTTGAATAATCTCTCTAAAGTCTCACAACTTCTAAGTAGTAGAGCAAGGATTTGACACCAGGTCCATCAGGACCCAAACGCTGTTATGTTTTCACTTTAGTAATCTTTCCCTTTGCCCACATAATCATTTCTGTTCTGAAAGGCCAAGCATCATTTTCCTCTCTAGAATATAGGATAATTCCTCTTTCAGCCTTTGTTGACTGCAGATATTGTGAAGTAATCTCGTCTGGGAGTGACTATCTTAATTACTGAAATAACAGGAAGTTAATGCCACTACAGATACTGGGAAGGAAAAGGTTGTAGGGGAGTTGGCAAACGTGGAAGAGTCACATGTCAGATTAAAACAGGTCACAATGATGAGCTCTGACTGCTCTGAAAGGCAACAATGTCTGTCCAGGTAAGGTGGGGGAGAAATAGGGACCTGGCAACGCCACCATCCTTCTGTCAGGATAGGGGTGTAGAGTTGCTGTAACATCGGAAGTGAGGGCAGCCTGAAGGTTAGGGTTAGCATTTAACAAAAGGATTGAAAGGACACTTTAAAATCTAGATAGCATATCTAAAGGATGCCTGAGGAGAATTCCAGACTTTTATAGAGGGATAGGGAGATTTAATATGTTTTGCTTTTGAAAGCTTTATATTTGCAACTTTATAGTTCTTTCTGCCATAAATTTGAGGTAAAATGGGTATTAAATTGCAAAAGCAACACAGTCCATGCCTATTTTTTTACACACAAATACTCTTAGAGTAAACTTTGTCTCAGTTAGCACCTAGCACATAGAAGGGGATTTAGATAATGCCTTTGTCTAGTTTATCACTAAACTGGTAGTTCTGGCAAAGTGGAATGTCTTTATCCAGTTGCACAGAACTAGTGTCTCCTTTATCCCATTAAAGAGAAAATTGATTTATTAACTGTTGATATTTACACTTGGGGAATTCATCAGACTACTTGATCAGTAGAACCAGGAATCCTGCATAGATTTCTGTATAAGGAGAAGATACCAATAGGTAATAGGTGAGGTGTATAGAGTTGAGCGGTTTTTTGTGCATGAAATGTTAATGCTTGTTCATCATGAAGAATATCCTATTTCCTAAACCAAGTATGACCACACTCTGTCACTCTAAAGCCTCTAAGGCATATGTTTCCACTTTTGTTGTCCCTATAAGAATGTTTTGCTAGGGCCCTGCAAACTTACTCCCAGTCAGAAGGCAGGCTGCAGGCCAGGCGTGGTGGCTTTCACCTGTAATCCCAGTACTTTGGGAGGCCGAGGCAGGCAGATCAACTAAGGTCAGGTGTTCGAGACCAGCCTGGCCAACATGGCGAAACCTCATCTCTACTAAAAATACGAAAATTAGCCAGGCGTGGTGGCAGGTGCCTGTAATCCCAGCTACTTGGGAGGCTGAGGCAGGAGAATGGCTTGAACCCGGGAGGTGGAGGTTGCACTGAGCAGAGGTCATGCTACTGCACTCCAGCTTGGGCAACAGAGTGAGACTCTGTCTCAAAAAAAGAAAAATAAAGGCAGTCTGCAAATGCAGATATTGCATATTGTTCTTATATGACTCTCCAGAGAAAGGCTATCAGAAACTCCATTACATAAGAGTAATTGGCTGAGAAATCCAGTTTAGCCACCTGATTTTATCTGCTGAGGTGCTAGAAATGATGGGATTTTCATATTTTTTAAAGTCTTTGAAGCATTTTGTGTTTCGTTTCATTTATTAAAGTAAGTAAATAGGCTCATCAGATACTTTATGTATCTCTTTGGATCTGTCATACAAATGTGTTCTACAAGAGCTTACATGTCAGTAAATTTAATGTGTAAAGTATAAATATATAGATAGGCCTCACTATTTTCATAAAATAGTCCTCAGGGCACTGATAGCTGCTAAGATTGCTGTTTTAGAAGCTTTGCTCTGTTTGTAAATGAGATAAATTGTCTTACGTGAATAGTGAGAATGATACAAAGTCCTGGTTGTGCAAGTGTCTCTATGAAGGGAGCAGCTGGTCCTTCCTACAGAAGTTCCTTCTGTAGCCTGAGTCACACAGTCAGCACTTGTGGCTCTATTGGCTGCCTTTATCTTCTGCATCATAGAGCTGAAGTTTGCATAGTATTAATGAGTAGTAACTCCAGTGGCCATGGCTGGCACCAAAAATAGCATGTTGATCATTACATTTGGTCTTAAAGAATGAGTAGCACAGAATGCCTGTGTCCCACCCTATATGAGGCCTCTTCTCCCCTGCAGAGCAAATTGGCATTTTTCTTTGGCTTCTTTCAGAGAACGGGTTTCCAAGCCAGCCATGAGTAGCCTCTGGAGCTTTTTCTGAGCCAGCTCCTGGTGGGGCATTGGGCTCTGGTCTGTTTTGAAGAGAGTAGTTGGCATACACAAAGAATGAGTTTATTTGTAAACCACAATCACATAAATGTGAAGGAAAACACAATGTCTGCCAGCAATGTCTTTGGCCTGTGTGTGGAATACACTAGCAAGTAGTGGAATAAACTAGAACCACTGGTGTCAGAGCTGGAAGGGCCTTCAGCATCATAAGGGCCAAGTCCACAATGATGACCAAGAATAAGCAACCTCCCCAAGGCCATTCCACCATTAAGTGAAAGATCTGGTCACTTCTAACTTCAGTCCAGTTGGCTTTCTATTGAACCAAAGATCCTCAGTTCCCTGACTTATAAGAGATGAACAATACCTATCAGGCATGATGCCCATAATGACTAAGTGGATTAACATCTATGCAAGTACCTCACACAAAAGTAGGCACCAAGTAAATGTTTAATAATGTTTTTCTTTCTTACCAGATTAAAACCTTGGAGCTCACTTCACTCATCATTGTCCATTCTCGCCATGATCAGTGCTGATGCTACACTCTTTCCATCTGTGCAAAACCTGTTGTGATGCTAGATGCGTCACAGGTATGAGTTTCTGCCCCAGGGCTCATTGACGACACAAAAGTTGAATTAACCCATATAGAAAATTGTCTCTTTTAAAAAATATTTTTATATCAACTTTTCCACTTCTATAATATAAAGTACAATGGACCACACAGGCAGGACAAGCCCACAGCCTTTTGACTTAAGTAAGGTTTGTTTGACTTGTAGAGCCTTCTTCAAGTCAGACACTCAAGGAGTCTCACTCTTCTCAGGAGCATTTTTGAGTTCATTGCATTCCCAATTAAAAGAAAACAACTTCAGAACTCAGGAATTTCATTTCAATACCCAAAGAAAGAAATTATCAATTTCTTTTCCATTAGTGGAATCAATAACTAATAGGAAGATAACCAAAGGTTTATCATATAGATTTAGTTTATAAGATAGCTCCTAAGGCTTGTCATTACAACTTTGAGAAAACAGTGTACGCTTATTCTGTGTGCTGTGTCCTCATAAGGGTATACAGGTAATTTGAATAATAGCATACCAAGGATGGTGCATAGAAAACGCAGGCAATTTTCTTGAGTCTAGTTTCCTTTGAATAGGTTTTAGGCTTGGATAGACTATTGCCTTTAAGTATGATTTTACTCCAAAAGAGAAAATCTCTGCTGATAACAGAGTATCCCTTGACATAAATCGGCCAAAAAACAATTATCACAGAATCGATGTCACATAGAAATTATACCTAAACTACCCTTTATGATAATTTATATCATGATAGTTTAAATTTCTTCTATCAGAAAGTCACAAAAACATTGAAAAAGTAAACTCCAAAACCAAATTTTCAGACGCCTTTTCAAAGAGTTCTATACTCAACTCTCTCTGGTAAGTTGACTGTGCTATGGGAAGCAATCCTTAATACATGATATTAAAATAAGAGCTATTGATTAGAGAGGCCCAAGTGTAAAAGAGAGAGGTCATTAATTTGAAGATATAAAAGAACATTTCATACTGATAAGGAGCAATTTCATCCTTTAGAAACAAAATCCTTCAAAGAAGCATAACATTCAGAAACTCTTTTTTTGTGTGCTTTGAAAGGTGCACAAGGACATTGCTTTTGAAGCCAAATGCGTGCCACTCTGACAGGAAGAGCATGCCATGACAGAAGGCAAAGAGAAGAGACTGCCCAAGGTTTTCTAATGTGATAACAAAACTAAAAACAAAAACAAGCAAACGACCCCCAACCCCTGCAGTGTGAGCAGAGATGAATTAATGATATAAAAGACAAAACTGAAAAGCAGCATCATATGAAGAGGAAGAAAAAGAAATGTAAATAGTAAGAATGATGACAGATACATAGAAAGAATACTAAAAAGACAATGTATGAATTCCAGTTCATAAAAATAAGGACTAGGAGAACTACCATTTACTGAGTGTCAACAACGTGCCAGTTTCTCTGCTCAGTTTTTTTCTGTTGTTTAAGAACTCAAAATGTGAGAAAGTTTAGAAGAAGAAAATATTTGAAATACAGACAGCAAGACCCCTTTAAGAACGTGGTGCCATGCCTTTCGGTCATGTTATTAAGGAGGCATATGATTGTTAATGCCACCCAGGACTGGACTCCTTCGATACTTTATCATGAGTAATTTTCAGGACAATGCTGCGAGGTAGATAGCATTTTTCTCTATTTTATAGATGAAGAAACAGGCTTACAGAAATTAAGAAGAAGATATAGCGAAACAACAATTAGATGTATAGCAAAAAGAAATTTTCCTTGTTTGAAAAGGATATTAAGACAAGACACATTGGGAGATATTAATAAGGAAAACTCATTAAATGAAATACTTACCTAGACATAATTTTTTAAGAATAAAATATTCTGTAAACATTGAAAAAAGGTAAATAAACAAAAAAATGGCTTTTTTTTTTTTTTGCCTGGTAAAGAATTAAGATCATCCTTTTGTAAAACTTACAGGAAATAATGAGAAGGTCTCTGAAGAGGTGGAGGGGAAAGAGTGTAAGCCCCCAAAATATACCGACTCAACTTTTCGTTTCTATGCAATGTAAAAAATATATAATTTATCCTACTTAAAGCATCTCAAAGACAGTTTACATATATTAACTATTTGATCATGGCAACAACTCCTTAAGGAAGAAACTAGTATTATCTCCATTTTACAAATGAGAAAACTGAAAAAGAGATTAACCCAAGCTCACACAGTTAACAGCAATGTGCATTAAGTGGCATTGATTTCTAGACTTGAAAATTCTAGTGAGTCACTAAGATTTTTAAAAAGACTCAATTGACATGTTAGCCTGTATACTACAAAAAAGAGACGGATTGGCCGAGTGTGGTGGTTCACACCTATAATCCCAGCACTTCAGGAGGCCGAGGCGGGCGGATCACGAGGTCAGGAAATCGAGACCATCCTGGCCAACGTGGTGAAACTCATCTCTACTAAAACTACAAAAATTAGCCAGGTATTGTGGTGGACACCTGTAGTCCCAGCTACTTGGGAGGCTGAGGCAGGAGAATTGCTTGAACCCAGGAGGCAGAGGTTGCAGGGAGCCGAGATCACGCCACTGCACTCCAGCCTGGCAACAGACCAAGACTTTGTTTTGAAGGAAAGAGAGGGAAGGAAGGAAGGAAGGAAGGAAGGAAGGAAGGAAGGAAGGAAGGAAGGAAGGAAGGAAGGAAGGAGAAAGAAAGAAAGAAAGAGAAAAGAAAGAAAGAAAGAAAGAAAGAAAGAAAGAAAGAAAGAAAGAAAGAAAGAAAGAAAGAAAGAAAGAAAAGAAAGAAGGGAGGGAGGGAGGAATTTGATACTGCATTTGAGTATGAAACTTGAATTTAAAAATGCAATCTAAACATGAGGAAATTTCTCAGAATGAGGCAGAGAGAGTCAAAAGGAAAAAATGTAAAGATATTGGATAATATAAAGGCAAATGCCAATATATATCTGACTATTCAAGAAACAGAGAATTAAAAAATGAGATAAAGCAAAAAATGTTGGATGTAATTTTCATACCTATGTTTTCATTTAAATGATTTTCTTTATGATTTCTGCTTTAATCCAAGAGATTTTTTTCAATTAAATTCAGACACAGAATTTTGGAAGTCATCTATTTATTATTTACTAGTTTTTTGTTGCTATTTTATCATGGTTTATTATTTGTTACTCATTATAAAATATTTTGTTATTATTATTTTGGTTTTTATTTTCCCCCAATTTAAAGAAAGAGAGGAGTCCTCAGAATAAAAATTATACTTACTCCCAACATGGTTACAAAATAAATCTAAATTACACAATGCAAAGGTTTTTCCTTTGTTTGTTTGTTTGTTTTTGTTGTTGTTTTAAAGCTTGAGAAAGGAGCTGGGCTTGTGGCACATACCTGTAGTCCCATCTACTTGGGAAGCTGAGGTGGGAAGATTAGTTGAGCGCAGGAATTTGAGGCTGCAGTGAGCTATGGCTACAGAGCCAGACCTTATCTCTGAAAAGAAAAAGAAATAAAGAAAACTGTTTAAAAGGGTAGTAAAAGAGATTGCTTACAAATGATAACAATCCAACCAACAGCAGACTAGCAGACTTCACATCAGCAGCAAGGGATTTCAAAGGACAATGAAAAAATTACCTCAAAGTGCTGAGGAAATATATCTTAACATGGAACTCTATACCAGTTAAACCATTATTCAAGAATGGAAGCAAAATAAAGACATTTTCAGGGTACTGCCCATAGACCATGACTGAAAGACACGCCTACTACAGTTTATATTTCATCAAGTAACAAATTGAGCTCCCAAGGAAGCACTGAGACACTAATCATAAAAGTGAGAAAAAAATAAGAAAATGACTCTCCCAATACTAAGTAGTCAAAATTATATCAATGGTCAATATGTAGCATTTAATGCATTCATGGCCAAAAATAAATAAATTGGAATATTTAAAAACAATGAAAGATTATCTACCTACTACTAAGGATAGTAGGACAAAGAAAATAATTAAGTTAACCATAACAGTGTATAAATTAGAAATAAAGAGTAGAACTAATAATACAATAGACGACACTTTGTAAATAACCAACAAATTATATATAAACTTTTTGAAAACTAGGCAAATATGACAGAATTACAACTAAAAAGGGAAAACAAAACACTATGTTGCAAAGAATATTATTTTTTTCTAATAAATATGAAATACTGATGAAGTGAACTGAAAACTCTTTTTGTTAGCAAACAAACTCAACTTGGAATGTAAAGCCTAAATAAAAAACAATCAAGGAAAAAGTGTTTACCCCAAAACAGAAAAACAAACAATAACAACACACTCTAGGCTTGAATGATTTTATTGGAGAAGTATTTCACATGTTTAGAGAGGAAGGTTATTTCTCATGCTACAGAAGCTCTTCCAACAACACATGCCAAGGCTTTGTTCCAAAATAATATTTTCTCTCCATCACACTTCATATACTGGGAAAAGGCCTTGAGGTCCTCTCAACTTGTGGGGAAATTTTTGTGTCTCTTGCAGAGTGAGACAGAAGCCATGCCCAGGACCTGGGCTGGAAGACCCCTCTCCTTTTCCAAGTACGTTTGGGAAAACCACACAGGGTTTGTCTGCCTGAGCTTTCAATTTTGATTGTCCTTGAAAGGTCTTTGCCTGGTGCAGTCGCATTTCCCCAAACCTCTCTCAGTTACTGCCAGGCCAGCCCAGCTCTGAGAACACCCTTTCTTTCTCCACGTGGGGCTAATTTTATTCATAGAGCTCTGTCCCACCAAGTGGGAAATAATAGAAGTTTGACCAGAGTGATTATATAAAACAAAAGCTAGGCTTCTGGTTCAAATAAAAAAAAAGAATTTATATTTGTCTCTGCTCCATTTTGAAAATACATCTAAATGCAGTAAGAAGTGCAAAACAAAAACAAGTACATAAATAATTGGGAAAAGACATCAGCCAACCAAAGATACTGTTCTTTTACATTCTCTGTTTATTTCTTTGTACGGCAAAATAACACAAGCCCATTACAGCTGGTAGAAGAAAGCAAGATATAGCAAAAAAGGAGATAACTTCCCTCTCTTCCAATTTCACTTTTCTTACAGATTTAAGGCAACGAATATCAATAGTCTGGTAGGGTCAATGCTCACCGTTCCCTATGGCTGAGAAAGAACACAGCTAGACCATACATTCACAGATAAAAGCATTTGGTGTAGTCATTACACTGTGTTTCATTTTTACAAAAATAATGAAAATACTAGATAACTTGCTTCTTTCATTAAGCATTACAGGCATCCATTTAGGATGACAGGGTCCAACTCATTTTTTTTAGATAGCTGCATAATGTTCTATATGACGGATATTACATGATTCTTGAAAGCATAACTACTGATGAGTGTTCATATTTCCAATATGTTGCTATTAAAAATAATGCTTCCATTAACATCCTTAAATATGATGCTCCTATTTTCATAGAAGATAGTCTCAAAGTGGGACTGCTGAATCAAAAGCATGTGTTTTTTTTCTAACAATTGTTTACTCATCACTCTACAAGATGTTATAGCAATTCACTTGCTGAGCAGGTGAAGTAGAAGTGCCATTTTCTTTTTAAACGTTGTAACCTAAAAGGTAGTGTTTGAAGGTGTATTTGAAGGTGGTGAAGGAGTATGTCATACAATAGGGAACCTGAGATCTGCATAGATGCGCCATTTTCAAATATACAAAACAGGAAGGTGACCTGTTGATTCAGTAGAAGGCAATAAACCATGCATTCAATTAGAATGACATACATTTAATCACAATTGTCTAATGGTATTTGAGGTTTCTTATTTAATTAGTAATTAATTAGTAATTAAATAATTGCTACCCAGCAATTAATGTTCCTGGAATCATGGCTGCCCTTACCAGCATAGTGTTGATTTTAAACTAATCTTTCTATTTTACATACTTTTCCTATTTCTGGAGTTAATAAAGGTGCTCTAAAGAGTTGTATTTTTTAAAAAGTTATAACCACTGGGTATGATCACTTTAATTTTTAGAGTCTAATGGTGAAAAATATTATCTTGTTTCTGCTTTAATTTGCCTTTCCCTAAATACTAGTGAGGGTTGGCATCATTCAATATGTGTATAGCCTGCTTAGATTAATCTTCTTTGACTTTCCTATTCACATCTGTCCATTTTTCTTTTGAGCTGTGTTTTTCTCTGATGGGCTTGAATACACTCTTAAGATTTTAGCAATATTAACTCTTTTCCTGTCCGAGAAGTCAGAAAAACTTCTACTTATGTATTATCTATCTATTTTTTAAACATACATATCTGTAAATAATATTTAGTTTACATATATATTGATATATTTGTGTATATAGTTAATGCATATTGTTATATAGCATAGTTAGTACATATATCCATCATTATACATATTTAACTTACTATGATTAGAAATATCTACAATTGTTTTTACCCCTGAGTTTCTTTCTTTCCTTCAGTAATGAGATATTTCCCCTAGCTTTTTCTAATACATTTTTCCTTCTTCTTTTCCTATATATTTAATCAACATGGACTATGGAGAGATATATATAATGAGATTGATTATCTCATATATATATATGAGATGAAGGACCTAAATTTGCTTTAATCTTGCCTGTATATCTGAATTATTTTTAAAATAAACACTCTTTATCCACGGAAACAAAATACCATATTAACTTCTCATTTTTACTTGAATCTATTTCAAAACCTTTAATTCTGTTCCACTGAATAAATGGGTCAAGAACACATTATTTTGTTTATAGGAATTTTTTAAATTAAGTTTTACTATCCAGGAAGATGTTTTTATCATAATTTTCTTAGCTATTTTTACACATTGATTATTTCATAATGACTTTAAAAATATATATCTAGCTTTAAAAGTTCATTAAGATTTTAATTAGTTTGTATTACACATTAATTTTGTAAATACTGATATTCGATACTATTATTTCTTATCATCTTCTTCACAGATCTTCCTATTCTTGTTAAAATGCATCATAGATAATTAAACATTTTATTACTATTACGAATATAGTTTTCCTTTATTTCTAATGGGATATTTGTATTATATTGAAAAGTTAATTTTGGAATAGAGGTTTCCACATCACTTCCAAGATGGCCGAATAGGAACAGCTCCAGTCTGCAGCTCCCAGCAAGATCAATGCAGAAGGTGGGAGATTTGTGCATTTCCAACTGAGGTACCTGGTTCATCTCACTGGGACTGGTTGGACAGTGGGTGCAGCCCATGGAGGATGAGCCGAAGCAGGACAGGGCATCACCTCACGCAGGAAGTGCAAGGGGTTGGGGGATTTCCCTTTCCTAGCCAAGGGAAGCTGTGACAGACTGTTCCTGGAGGAACAGTACACTCCTGCCCAAATACTGCACTTTTCCCATGGCCTTTGCAACCGGCAGACCAGGAGATTCCCTCCCATGCCTGGCTCAGCAGGTACCACGCCCATGGAGCCTTGCTCACTGCTAGCACTGCAGTCTGAGATCGACCAGTGAGGATGCAGCCTGGCAGGGGGATGGGCATCTGCCATTGCTGAGGCTTCAGTAGGTAAACAAAGCTGCAGGGAAGCTTGAACAGAGTGGAGCCCAGCACAACTCAGCAAGGCCTACTGCCTCTCTAGACTCCACCTCTCTGGGCAGGGCATAGCTGAACAAAATGCAGTGACAACTTGTGCAGACTTAAACGTCCCTGTCTGACAACTCTGAAGAGAGCAGTGGTTCTCCCAGCATGGCGTTTGAGCTCTGAGAACAGACAGACTGACTCCTCAAGTGGGTCCCTGACCCGCATGTAGCATGACTGGGAGACACCTCCCAGTAGAGGCCGACAGAAACCTCATACAGGTGGGTGCCCCTCTGGGACAAAACTTCCCGAGGAAAAATCAGGCAGCAATATTTGCTGTTCTGCAGTATATGTTGTTCTGCAGCCTCCACTGGTGATACCCAGGCAAACAGGGTCTAGTGTGGATCTCCAGAAAACTCCAACAGACCTGCAGCTGAGGGGACTATTAGAAGGAAAACTAACAAACAGAAAGGAATAGCATCAACATCAACAAAAAGGACATCCACACCAAAACCCCATCTGTAGATCACCAACATCAAAGACCAAAGGTCGATAAAACCACAAAGATGGGGAGAAACCGGAGCAGAAAAGCTGAAAATTCAAAACACCATTGCACCTCTTCTCCTCCAAAGGATCACAGCTCCTCACCAGCAACAGAACAAAACTGGAGGGAGAATGAGTTTGACAAGCTGACAGAAGTAGGCTTCAGAAGGTTAGCAAAAACAAACTGCTCCAAGCTAAAGGAACATGTTCTAACCCCTTGCAAGGAAGCTAAAAACCCAGAAGAAAGGTTAGGTGAATGGCTAACTAGAATAAACAGTGTAGGGAAGACCTTAAATGACTTGATGGAGCTGAAAACCACAGCATGAGAACTTCGTAACGCAGGTACAAGCTTCAATAGCTGATTTGATCAAGAGAAAGAAAGGATATCAGTGATTGAAGATCAAATTAACGAAATAAAGTAAGAAAACAAGATTAGAGAAAAAAGAGTGAAAAGAAATGAACAAACCCTCCAAGAAATATGGGACTATGTGAAAAGACCAAATCTACATTTGATTGGTGTACCTGAAAGTGATGGGGAAAATGGAACCAAGTTAGAAAATACTCTTAAGGATATTATCCAGGAGAACTTCCACAACCTAGCAAGGCAGGCCAACATTCAAATTCAAAAAATACAGAGAACAACACAAAGATACTCCTCGAGAAGAGCAACCCCAAGACACACAATTGTCAGATTCACCAAAGTTGAAATGAAGGGAACAATGGTAAGGGCAGCCAGGGAGAAAGGTCGCGTGACCCCAAAGGGAAGCCCATCAGACTAACAGTGGATCTCTTGGCAGAGACCCTGCAAGCCAAAAGAGAGAAGGGGTCAATATTCAACATTATTAAAGAAAAGAATTTTCAAACCATAATTTCATATCCAGCCAAACTAAGCTTCATAAGTGAAGGAAAAATAAAATCCTTTACTGCCAAGGAAATGCTGAGAGATTTTGTTACCACCAGGCCTGCCTTACAAGAGCTCCTGAAGGAAGCACTAAACATAGAAAGGAACAACCAGTGCCAGCCACTGCAAAAACATGCCAAATTATAAAGACCGTTGATATTATAAAGAAACTGCATCAATTAATGGGCAAAATAATCAGCTAACATCATAATGCCAGGATCAAATTCACACATGACAATATTAACCTTAAATGTAGATGGGCTAAATGCCCCAATTAAAAGACCAGACTGGCAAATTGGATAAAGAGTCAAGACCCATCAGTGTGCTGTAATCCGGAGACCCATCTCATGTGCAGAGACACACATAGGCTCAAAATACAAGGATGGCGGAAGATCTGCCAAGCAAATGGAAAGCAGAAAAATCAGCAGTTACAATCCTAGTCTCTGATAAAACAAAATTTAAACCAACAAAGATCAAAAGAGAAAAAGAAGACCATTACATAATGGCAAAGAGATCAATTCAACAAGAAGAGCTAACTATCCTAAACATATATGCACCCAATACAGGATTACCCTGATTCCAAAAGCAAGTCCTTAGAGACCTACAAAGAGACTTAACTCCCACACAATAATAATGGGAAACTCTAACACCCACTGTCAATATTAGACAGATCCACAAGACAGAAGGTTAACAAGGATATCCAGGACTTGAACTCAGCTCTGTGCCAAGCTGACCTAATAGACATCTACAGAACTTTCCACCCCAGATCAACAGAATATACATTCTTCTCAGCACCTCATCACACTTATCCAAAAAATTGACCACATAATTGGAAGCAAAGCACTCCTAAGCAAATGTATAAGAACAGACATCACAACAAACTGTCTCTCAGACCACAGTGCAATCAAATTAGAACTCAGAATTAAGAAGTTCACTCAAAACCACACAACTACATGGAAACTGAACAACCTGCTCCTGAATGACTACTGGGCAAATAACAAAATGAAGGCAGAAATAAAGATGTTCTTTGAAACCAATGAAAACAAAGACACAATGTACCAGAATCTCTGGGACACATTTAAAGCAGTGTGTAGAGGGAAATTTATAGCACTAAATGCCCACAAGAGAAAGCAGGAAAGATCTAAAATCGACACCCTAACATCACAATTAAAAGAACTAGAGAAACAAGAGCAAACACATTCAAAAGCTAGCAGAAGGCAAGAAATAACTAAGATCAGAGCAGAACTGAAGCAGATAGAGACACAAAAATCTCTTCAAAAACATCAGTGAATCCAGGAACTGGTTTTTTGAAAAGATCAACAAAATAGATAGACTTCTAGCAAGACTAATAAAGAAGAAAAGAGAGAAGAATCAAACGGCAATAAAAATGATAAAGAGGATATCACTACCGATCCCACAGAAATAAAAACTACCATCGGAGAATACAATAAACACCTCTACACAAATAAACTAGAAAATATAGAAGAAATTGATAAATTCCTGGACATATACACCTTCCCAAGACTAAACCAGGAAAAAGTTGAGTCTCTGAAAAGACCAATAACAGGTTATGAAATTGAGGCAATAATTAATAGCCTACCAGCAAAACAAGTCCAGGACCAGATGGATTCACAGCCGAATTCTACCAGAAGTACACAGAGAAGCTGGTACCATTCCATCTGAAACTATTCCAATCAGTAAAAAAAAGAGGGAATCCTCCCTAACTCATTTTAAGAGGCCAGCATTATCCTGATACCAAAGCCTGGCAGAGACACAACAAAAAAGGAGAATTTTAGAACAATATCCCTGATGAACATCAATGCAAAAATCCTCAATAAAATACTGACAAACCAAATCCAGCAGCACATCAAAAAACTTATCCACTACAATCAAGTCAGCTTCATCCCTGGGATGCAAACCTGATTCAACATACACAAATCAATAAATGTAATCCATCCCATAAACAGAACCAACAACGAAAACCACATGATTATCTCAATAGTGCAGAAAAGGTATTGATGGAACGTATCTCAAAATATTAAGAGCTATTTATGACAAACCCACAGCCAATATCATACTGAATGGGCAAAAACTGAACGCATTCCCTTTGAAAACAGGCACAAGACAAGGATGCCCTCTCTCATCACTCCTATTCAACATAGTGTTGGAAGTTCTGGCCAGGGTAATCAGGCAAAAGAAAGAAATAAAGGGTATTCAATTAGGAAAAGAGGAAGTCAAATTGTCTCTCTTTGCAGGGGACATGATTGTATATTTAGAAAACTCCATCTTCTCAGTCCCAAAACTCCTTAAGCTGATAAGCAACTTCAGCAAAGTATCAGGATACAAAATCAATGTGCAAAAATCACAAGCATTCCTATACACCAATAACAGACAGAGAGTCAAATCATGAGTGAATTCCCATTCACAATTGCTACAAAGAGAATAAAATACCTAGAAATCCAACTTACAAGGGACATGAAGGACCTCTTCAAGGAGAACTACAAACCACTGCTCAATGAAATAAAAGAGGACACAAACAAATGGAAGAACATTCCATGTCATAGATAGGAAGAATCAATATCATGAAATTGGCCATACTGCCCAAGATAATTTATAGATTTAATGCTATCCCCATCAAGCTACCAATGACTTTCTTCACATAATTGGAAAAACAACATTTAACTTCATATGGAACCAAAAAAGAGCCCACATAGCCACAACAATCCTAACCAAAAAGAACAAAGCTGGAGGCATAATGCTACCTGACTTCAAACTATACTACAAGGCTACAGTAACCAAAACAGCATGATACTGGTACTAAAACAGATATATAGACCCATGGAAGAGAACAGAGGCCTCAGAAATAACACCACCACACATCTACAACCATCAGATCTTTGACAAACCTGACAAAAACAAGCAATAGCAAAATGATTCCCTATTTAATAAATGATGCTGGGAAAACTGGCTAGCCATATGTAGAAAGCTGAAACTGGATCCCTTCTTTACACACCATACAAAAATTAACTTAGGATGGATTAAAGACTTAAATGTAAGACCCAAAACCATAAAAACCCTAGAAGAAAACCTAGGCAATACCATTCAGGACATAGGCATGGGCAAAGACTTCATGACTAAAACACCAAAAGCAATGGCAAAAAAACCAAAATTGACAAAAGAGATCTAATTAAACTGAAGAGCTTCTGCACAGCAAAAGAAACTACCATCAGAGTGAACAAGCAACCTACAGAATGGGAGAAAATTTTTGCAATCTACGCATCTGACAAAGGGCTAATATACAGAATATACAAAGAACTTAAACAAATTTACAAGAAAAAAACGACTCCATCAAAAAGTGGGCAAAGGATATGAACAGACACTACTCAAAAGAAGACATTTATGCAGCCAACAGACCCATGAAAAAATGCTCATCATCACTGGTCATCAGAGAAATGCAAATCAAAACCACAATGAGATACCATCTTATGCCAGTTAAAATGACAATTATTAAAAAGTCAGGAAACAACAGATGCTGGAGAGGGTGTGGAGAAATAGGAACACCTTTACAGTGTTGGTGGGAGTGTAAATTAGTTCAACCATTGTTGAAGACAGTGTGGTGACTTCTCAAGGATCTAGAACTAGAAATACCATTTGACCCAGTGATCCCATTACTCGGTATATACACAAAGGATTACAAATCATGCTACTATAAAGACACATGCACATGTATGTTTATTGCAACACTATTCACAATAGCAAAGACTTTGAACCAACCCAAATGTCCATTGATGATAGACTAGATTAAGAAAATGTGGCAAATGTACACCATGGAATGCTCTGCAGCCATAAAAAAGGATGAGTGTATGTCCTTTGCAGGGACATAGATGAAGCTGGAAACCACCATTCTCAGCAAACTATCACAAGGACAGAAAACCAAACACGGCATGTTCTCACTCATAGGTGGGCGTTGAACAGTGAGAACACATGGACACAGGGAGGGGAACATCACACACCAGGGCCTTTTTGGGGGTGGGGGGCTGGGGGAGGGATGGCATTAGGACAAATATCTAATGTAAATGACGAGTTGATGGGTGCAGCAAACCAACATGGCACATGTATACCTATGTAACAAACCCGCATGTTGTGCACATGTACCCTAGAACTTAAAGTTTTTTTTAAAAAGTTAATTTTGTATATGTATACATTTATTAGGTATAATAATGTATGCGGTATAGAGTTGTTAAAAAAATTCAAATATAATTTACACAACGTAACATTTGTTTACATACATTTTAAGATATCCAAATAGGCCGGGCACAGTGGCTCACACCTGTAATACCAGCACTTTGGAGTCCAAGATGCATGGATCACCTGAGGTCAGGAGTTTGAGACCAGCCTGGCCAACATGGTGAAACCCCATCTCTACCAAAAATACAAAATTAGCTGGACGTGGTGGCATGCACCTGTAATCCCAGCTACTCCGAAGGCTGAGGCAGGAGAATGGCTTGAACCCAGCAGTAAGAGGCTGCAGTGAGCCGAGATCACACCACTGCACTCTAGCCTGGGCAACAGATCGAGAATCTGTCTTTAAAAAGAAGAAGAAGAAGAAAGAAGAAAGAAGAAAGAAGAAGAAAATGTACAAATAGTTAAGTCCTTTTAGTGTATTCGCTATGTTGTGCAACCATCAACACTATTTAATTCCAGGATGTTTCCTTCATTACAAAAATAAACCTGTATTTATTGTCAGTCAGAACAATTCCTCTCACCCCCCAACCTCTCTTAGCACTGATCTACATTCTTTCTGTATGGATTTGACTGTTCTAGACATTTCATATAAACAGAATTGTACTATACATGGCCTGTTGTGACTGGATTCTTTCACCTAGCATGATGTTTTCAAGGTTCATTTATGTCACAGTATGTAATATCGCTTCATTCTTTAAGACTGAATAATCGTATGTACATACCACATTTTGCCTACTTACCTATCAGTTGATGGGCCTTTGGATTGTGTATGTTTAGTATTGTCAACTTGATTAGATTGAAGGATTCAAAGTATTGTTCCTGGGTGTGTCTGTGAGGGTGTTGCCAAAGATTAATAATTGTGTCAATGGACTGGGAGAGGCAGACCCATCCTCAGTGTGGGTGGGCACCATCCAATCAAATGCCAGTGCAGTTGGAGTAAAGCAGGAAGAAGAAGGTGGAAGAAGGTAGGAGAGGCCAATTTGCTGAGTCTTCCAGCCTTCATCTTTCTCCCATGCTGCATACTTCCTGCCCATGAACATCAGACTCCAAGTTCTTCAGCTTTTGGACTCTTGGACTTTACACCATTGGTTTGCCAGGGGCTCTCAGGCCTTCGGCCACAGACTGAAGGCTGCACTGTTGGCTTCCCTGCTTTTGAGGTTTTGGGACTCAGACTGGCTTCATTGTTCCTCACCTTGTAGATGGCATATTGTGAGAGTTCACCTTGTGATCGTGTGAGTCAATATTTCTTAATAAACTCCCCTTCATATATGCATCTATCCTATTAGTTCTGTCCCTCTAGAGAACCCTGAGTGATACAGATTGTCTTTACTTTGGGCTATTATGAATAGTGTTGCTGTGAATATGAATGTACAAGTGGAATTGCTGGGTCTTATGACAGTCCTTTGTTTAACTTTTTAAGTAACTGCTAAACTGTTTTCCTGGGGTATGGAACTTTAAGATGGCCTTCATGGTCCCTATCTCCTGGTGTTTATGTAACCCCCTCTCCTTGAGTATAGGCAGAAACTGTGACCTGCTTCTGACCAATTACAAAGGCAATGAAGTGTCACTCTCTTCAGTATGTGAGATAACATAAAACTGTCTAACTTGATAATTCACTCTAGACTTTCTCTCTCTCTCTCTCTCTCTCTCTCTCTCTCTCTCTCTCTCTCTCCATTGCTTATTTTGAAGTAGCAAGCTGCCATAAGTCAATAACTACAAGGAAATACATTCTGGCAACTACCTGAGTGATCTTGGAAGCAGTTTCTTCCACTGTTGAGACTATATATGATGACACAACTTGACTAACACCTTGAATGTAGTCTCCTGAGACCCTCAGCAGAGGATTGAATAAGCTGTATCAGTACTCTGATCCACAAAAACTGTGAGATAATAACCACATATCATTTCAAGTCTCCAAATTTGTATAATTTGTTACCCAGCATAGAAAACTAATGTAGCATGCTAGCAATTGTTTTTATTCAAATAGTATTTTCTGACACAGGTGATGTCATATTCTTTGACTTTCTTCTTTAGTATTTATATAAATGTTTTTATGTTATGGTCTCACTAAGGTTGAAATTGTCTCCAAAGCTGCATTTCTTATGAGAAACATAGCTGCCATCTGTGTTTTCTTAATTTTATGGAAAATGGCTTTAACATTTCAATATTTGATATGTTACAACTAACTATATATAACTAGAACAAATTTTATCTATAACTAATCTTCATATTTTATTTCCACTTTTGTTACGGTTCTTCTTAGGAATTGCTGGTCCCCCTAAAACTCAACAATGACATTTCCGTACCTATCTACATGATCACATGCAATTTTTTCTTCTAATTTGTTTGCACAAGGAATTATGTAGGTAGGTGTCTTGATGTTGAATATTTATACTTTTTTGCTAAGATACACTTCACTTTGACATGGTGCAAAATGCTTTTGGTTCACAACTGCCATTTCTCCCCCCAAGGAACGCATCAAAATCTGGACAGAGATTTAAATGATGGCAACTTGAGCATGTCTTCCTGATATCCTTTCCCACCATCCTCTCTGGAAGGTGTAAAGATGACTGAAGCTAGAGGTTGTCGATTACTCTAGAATATGACCAGGCCCAATGGGTCCTATTGCCTCTGTACTGACTGTATTGGGCTGAAGACTAGCTGCAGAGAGGCCTTCAGCTAGTGCCCCAGCAGCAGAGTCAGGTTGTCTGGCGTGCTCACAGCTGGCTCACGGGATGAGACATGACTGTGCCTTCCAACCTTGCTCCCCACTCTTTCACAAACATTCCAACCTGATGGTGCCTTTGCTGAAATTATAGAGAAAAATGAGCAAGAAAAAAAATTATAACAACATATCTAAGGATTCTCAGGGAGAAGGATGTGCCTTTAGAAAAGATGACCTCTATTGACATTGAATAGATGCAAGAGTTCAAAGAGAACTTTAAAAATAAGATATACTATGAAAACAAGTCATTTAGAGACTGAGACAAAGGACTTTCTGGAAATAAAAATATATGATTTATAAATTTTAATAAACTGAAAAGGGTATAGGTGTAGCTCAATACCAATTTAGATCTTTAAAATACAGTGGACAAATGGGTTTGCAACACAGAACAAACACACAGAGTTTGAATCCCTAATTCAAAGTGCTAAGCCTCTTCATTTTATTGCTGTCTGCAAACCTGAATCAACAGTGACTAAACTTCACAATCCCATATTATGATTCAAAAAATGTCAAACCCCAAGTAAAATTATTGAGGTAAATTCCAGCTTCAGATACCTAATGAGGTATTCATAGATTAAAGACTTAATATTTTATTTTATGATCCCCTCAGTGTGATACAAAGGAACTGCAAAAGAACATTGAACTACGAATTCATAGTTTGCTGCTGGTAGTATTGGTGGTGGTGGTGGTGGTGGTGGTGGTGGTGGTGGTGATATGTGTGTTTTCCCATATTTTAGATGTCTCCTGTCTCAGAGAAACGGCAACTGTCTTCCCCAAAGACTGTTTAAGCACAAACGGGACTTTTTGCTCCTTCATTTTTGTTTGTCACACAAATAAGTTGCTTTTGTATTTTGTGCTACTGCATTATTAAGGCTGAATTTCTTTTCAAATAAAAATCTGACTCAAGGGAGTGAACAGCTCCATGCTCTAAGCAGGGTTAACCACTGTTTTCAAAAGCTCTGGCAAGGAGATGGAAGCTTGGAGGTAAATTGAAAGACATAATTTACAAAATGCTTGGGGCAAACCTCACTGAGAAGGACATAAATGGATGGTGGCTCCAGGAGTTTAAGCAGAAGAGGCAGTAGTGACATTGGGGTTTGTCTTTTCACTACATCAAAGTGCACCTACCTCTCTCCAGTAAGTCTGGGATACAGCTGACCAGAGGCACATTAAGACCACATGCAAAAAGCAGAAAAACAGGAACTGAACACCAAATTCAACAAAAGAGAGAGAAATAAGTGAAGGGACCAGGACTGAGTGCTACGTTTGGCTCTGAGATTTACCAGAAGGTAACCTCAGAAAGAAATGAAACATGGTGAATTACTTAGTCCTTATTATCAAAAAAGATGAAGTCAACCTTTCTTGGCATTACCTGTAATATAAATTTCTCAAATGAGACTTTACACAGGGGGCAATGAACAAGAAGCCTATCAACACACAAAAGTAGATGATTAAAGTGGTACTTCTGAAGTGCTATGATCATCATCTTCACTAGGGCTTTGCAAATTATTTCTTTCCATGGGATTAAAAAATTTAATGAACAATATCTCTCTTCTGTTTTGGCTTTAGGAATCAGGTTGTTATTGGTGAAACTGTGCCCCTCCCACACCCCGAATTCACATGGTGATGTGTTAACCCACGGTACCTCACAATATGACCTTATTTGGAGATAGGCATTTTACAGAGGTAATCAAGTAAAAATGAGGTCATTAGGAAGGCCCTAACCCAGGATGACAGTGTCCCCTATAAGAAGGAGGAATTTGGACATAGACACACAGAGGCGAGCGTCATGGGAAGATGAAGCCAGAGATCAGGATACTGCTTCAACATGCCGAAGAACACCAAAGACTTCCAGAAAACCACCAGGAATTCGGTGAGAGGGATGGAATAGCTGCTCCCTCACAGCTCCTCAAAGGAACCACCCCTTCTAGCTTCCAGAGCTGTTGGATGATAAATGTACATTACTTAAGCCACTCAGTTTGTGGTACTTCGTTATGGCAGCCTAAGAAACTAATACTCAGGTTGTTATAATGTCAGTCTGAGCCATCCTGCACATCCATTTTCTCTGGCAGTGACCATTTCTGATCAGGGAGTGAATAGAAGATTCTAGTTATTCAATTAAAAACAAAATAATTGAGAGAGGAATGCAGTTAAGATAATTCCAAGAACAGCCCATGACTTGGAACATTTTCCCAGTGCCCAGCTTCCACAGCAGTGATGTGTTCACATCAGGCCAGATTCTTCAATAAAAAGTTCACATTTCTATAGTAAAAAGTTCACATATTTTCTTTCGTCTTGTCCTATTTTATATTGGTTCCCCTTTATGACAAGAGTCTAGAGACCAGAAAGAACTGGTCCAGGACCAAATTAAATAAAGCTTGAAATCTCTGTCACTTACCTGATCCCTAATTATGGGTAGAGAAGCCCTGCACACAAGCTTTTTCCAGCTCAGGTAATGCTGCTGTATGGCCCCAGCAACTTTTTTATGACTTGGCTAAATTATGCCAAGTATTTGCTTGGTGTCACATTTATGAGCTTACTTAAGAATCTTTTGTGCAAATTTTTCGAAGGCTTACTTGATGGACTAGCTCCAGAACTAGATTCCTGGGGCCCATTGCACAGTGTTTGAATAAGGCCAAAAGGTAAAATGTGTCTCCTAGTTGTTTTCTTGTATCTTCCCTCCCTCTCCTCCCCCTGCAGAGATGTCTTCTTTCCTCCTTTCATACCGGTCTTCTAACAAACAAGTTAGCTACTTACCAAGAAGCAAAATTCCCTTGAATATCTGCCATTGTTCAGTGTTTTCCTGGGCTGGGGGCTGATCTCTAGGGAGAGGTTTTACGTTTTAGAACACGTACAAAGCTTCTATGCCTTGTGGTGGTGATGGTGATGGTGGTGGTGGCATGTGTGTGTGTTTCTGAGAGAGAACTACTCCTCTGGCCACCTATTGAGTGAGTCCAAATATCTCAGCCTTGCAAGCAACTTCCTAGAATGTTCGATTCCAACAGTCTCTCTCCCAAAGAAAATTTTAGCTATGACATATTTGCCAGTTGATTGTACAGCTCTGATCAAACCATTCCTGTGTTAAAGTGAGATCTGTCTTTCAGGTAGCCCATAAAATTTCACCTCGTTCTCATTGTTGGAAGTTCTTTCATAAATCCAGCTAAAACTACTTGCTTGCCTCCTGGAATCTCACTTATATAGGCATGCATTTACAACAAAGTGAATCAGAAGGCCAAATTAACTCTTAGTCACTCAGACATAAAATCCTCCTGATTCTTTACTCAGATGCAAGGGCCACCTTGGTCAAAATACCCTCAATTATCTGTATGATTTGTGTCCAGATTCCATCTTCTCCTTTATTCTATACGTCATGAAATCTCATCTCACTGACTTCCCATGAGGGTGGCTCAGGCCCAGACTGGACTGGGTGACTTCCACCAAGTTATATGGCTGTGAATGTTAGAGTCAGAGGAGATTTTAAAAATCTATCATCTCCATGATGCAAAATATAAACATGGCCTGTGGATCCCAGAAGTTCTAGAGATGATGCCTATGTGCAAGGCTTTAGAAGACAAATACCAGGATTAGCAAGAATAAAGACGTGCCACACAGGAGAAGAAAAAAATCTAGACAGGAAGACTGACTCCCATGCCATCCTCTACAAGGGCAAAGGAGCCTTCAGAGACTGACATTTTGGTGCATCAGGAGGTATTTCTGCTTCCACATGAGATTTATCGACTATAAAAATGATTGGATTCTGTGTTCCATAATTTAAAATTATGATCCTGTAACATTATAAGGAAGTGTCTGGTAAGACGTGTCTGCTCTTTAAACATTTCAGGTATGCTGCAGATGGCTGAGATAGGAATTGGAGGTGGGGTTGTGACAGAAAGGTGGTGTTGCATGATGCCTTCTCCAGAAAAAGTGTTGCATAGGCCTGCTGACCCAGGGAGAGGTTACACAAACATCTGGCCTTGGGTCAGAGAGGGTTCTGTGAGCTCCAGTTACTCACTTAATAGTCACCGTTTTACATAATCCCATCATTTTATAAATCATTTCATTGATACCAGCACTTTCACAGAATTGTTTTATTTGAACAACTCAGAGGAAGGCCACAACAGAGGGTCCCAAGTTTTTGATAGATGAGAAAATTGAGAAGTTTAGTGATTCTTCCAAAGCCACCAAGGAAGTTTGCAGTAGAGAGAAGTCTTTTACTCCTGATCCTTTATCTTTCTGTTCTTGTTTACACAGGTGAAGGAGGTAGGTTAACCCCCTGGATTATCCTGGTAGTGTCCACTTACCCCTTTTGCTCAATGTCATGTGGCTGTGACCAAGTAGACCACATCCAGGGGAAGTGACCTGCCATCCCACCTCGCAGGCAACTTCATCTCCCCAGCACCATCCTAGACCTTTGGAAAGACTGAACCGGAATTCCGGATATTCATTAATTTCATTGGAATACTTTTGTGTTCTCCGCAAGAGAGTGAAAAATGGCCATTGTGAGAGAAAAATGTCAAATATTCCTACAAGGGCAAAGGCAGAGTCCAGAATCAGAGCTGAATCCTCCTTGTTCCATTTTTATGTGTGAATTCTTAAACCACACAGATTACATTACAAGTTGGGAATGCCTCCACCTGACTAAATATATATGCGTACACGTTGGCATCCATCTCCATTAACATAATATTAGCCATTACGGGAGCATTACAACATCATCCTGCTCACAAATGTGACACAGAACAGAGTGTCACAGACACCTCAATGCACTGGACGCTTAAGTCAAATGGAAAGTTAAAAACACCTTCTGCAAGCAGCCACTGGCATTACTTCATATTTATGTTAGTTTTGCTAATCTAATCGAGTGAACTTTTTCCCTAAGAGAATGTAATAGGAATATTTTATTTGAAAATTTTATGTAGTAAGCAGCTGTCTAAAGTCTTAATTTCTGTTTTCAGTAGGGTAAGTGGCAAATGCAACCAGGAATTAAAAAATAGCAGTTTCCCAAGTGCTAGTGAGAGCAGCAGGCAGTGGAAAATCCATGCAAAGTCTTTCCAGGAAACCATTCCTATGGATCATGGGGGAAGTACTTAAATGCTGGTGTAGAAAAATATATCCATACATTTCTTAATGAGGTTGAGAAAAAGAGTTGGAAAAGCCCCGAGCAATCAGGGAACAGAGGTAGAGAGAGGGAAAGTAGCTTGAAAAAGTCACTAGCAGGAGAAGGATAGCCACAATCAAGGACCTTGGCCCTGGCTCCAGGGGACTCTCTGCAGGAATTGCCTACCTTGTGCTAACATCTGGGGTGCATTGCAGGAGGAGAACGCCATTACACCCCCTGCTATTGCTCCAGCCACAGGGATGGCCATGTGCTGCATGGTGACCTACCACATACTATAGTTCCTTTCACTAATACTTGCCTGATCAATTACATAGCAGATATAGGGTCATGTCACAGGTTCTCTTTTTCTGTCATAGAAATTCAAACAGGACACTAGCATAGTATTTATCTATATCTTGCATGAATTAAATCAGTTGAGCTGGTACAATGAAAAGAGAAAGAATGTGAGGGATAATCAGTCCTGGATTCCTGTCTTTGTTTAGGTACAACTTTGGAAAAATTACCCAATCCCTGAGCCTCTTGAACCAGGAAAATACGTTTATCATAATTTTTCATGAAAATTACATGGTATAATATATACAACATACCTATCCTGAGGGAGTTAGGAAGTGGGTGTCATTAGTAATTACACATTGGGAGTCAAGATATAATCTTAATATATTCTGTTGATGATAGCAACAAGCAATAATCTCATTGGTTGCTATGTTCTGAGGCAGCCTGCATCTTGAATTAGAAGAAGGTGATGGCCTCGGGAACAGAGTATAGACCTTAAAAAGAAATACATGCACAAAACACCATTTCTGAAGATAATCCCAGGGACCCAGAGCTATAAATTCCAAATATTTCTTCCTTAGTGGTGCCTAATCCACCTGGCCTCACCCATCATACCATGCACCTATTCTTCACTACACCCACCTCTATCTTGGGATCCATGTTCCCCACCTTAGCTCCTGGCATAGGCGCCTTTGTTTAAACACCAGCACATGACATAGAACCTGTCCTACTGGTATTCATCAAACTGGTGTAAAACGAGTGAACTAAGTGACCCAGTTTTGAATCTGCTTTTCGTGACAACACTCCAGCATGTTCTTTGATCTGAAATTGAAACTATTGAAGATGGGAGAGAAGAAGGAAAGCAAGTTCAGGACTTTTATCTCCCTGACTTCCTTCTTTCAGGGCTGCCTTAGGCTGCTTGTGTCCCTCATGAAAGACCAATGCTCCTTGCAGTGGACCCCTCAATACAACACACTCCTCCCAAGTTCCATTAACTGCTCCCTCCATTTGTCAGTTGAGGAGTAGGGGTGGCCACAGCCCTGCTGTTACTAGCCTCCTGTGCATAGCCTCTTGTGATTTTCTTACCTAGAATGGGCACGCATCCCACTTTTCGCAGAACTGGAGTGTTGTGAAACCCTCTCATTGGGATAAGAGGACTCTCAGTACTAAAACAATCTTGGGCAAACTGGATAGTGAGTCACCCTGCCTACATCCTGCACACACCTTTGTAAATAGCTCCTTTACTAAACCTTCCTTCTATCACTTTGGTTGAAATGAGTCATCCATTTTCTTTTGGGGACCTTGAATAATTCATTATTTAAAATAACACCCTATTTTGTCTTCTGAAAGAATTGTTGACATGAGGCTACCTACAAACACATTCCTTCCTCTAGGGAAAAAGCCCACCTACAATTGGAGATAATAAGGCCGGTACACCGGGGGCAGCAGAGATGAGAGACAGCGGTGGAGGAAATCCCTCTCTCCTCAGGACCCAGAGTCCAGCCCAGGGATGCTGGCTCCTGAAGTGCTTCTTTTTTCTGCAAGGCACTCATGTCTTTCCCAGTCATATCAGTCAACAAATTTCTAACTTGTTTAAAAAAAAAAAAAAAAAAAGGACCACTGTCCCTTCAACAAGTTTTGCCTGAAACAGGTCTGTGTACTTCTGTGTGTGGGCCAGGAATGAGAGACCAAAGTGAAGTCTCCCAAAGCATCTCCCCAGCCTGAGTCAGGATGAGAGAAGAGTACCTCAGTGGTAAAATATTGCAGCCTTTTAAAAATGTTTTTCAGAAAACAACACATGCTGACAAGGCTGCAAGAGACAAGGGAAAGCTTATAAAATGTTGGTGAAAATGTAAATTAGTTCAGCCACTGTGGAAAGCAGCTTGGAGATTTCTCAAAGAACTCAAAACAGAACTACCATTTGAACAAGAAATCCCATTCCTGGGTATACATTCAAAAGAAAATATATCATTCTACCAAAAATACACATGCACTCACATGTTCATCACAGCACTATTCACAATAACAAAGACATGGATCCACCTGTGTGTTCATCAATGGTGGGCTGGATAAAGAAAATGTGATACATTTGCGTCATGAAATACTATGTAGTCATGAAAAAGAATAAAAGATGTCCTTTGCAGCAATATGGATACACCTGGGGACCATTATCCTTAGTGAATGAATGTAGGAACAGAAAACCAAATACCACATGTTCTTACTTTAAGTGGGAGCTAAACAATGGATATTCATGGCATAAAGATGGAAACAATAGACACTGGGGACTACTAGAGGGTGGAGAAAGGGATGAGGCAAGGGTTGAAAAACTAACTATTGGGTACTAAGCTCAGTACCTGGTTAATGTGATCAATTGTACCCTAAACCTCAGCATCCCACAATATACCCAAGAAACCAACCTGCACATGTACCCCCTAAATCTAAAATAGAATCTAAAATTATTTGTAAATGTTTTTCAGTAATTATTAATTGAACACATAATGTCAATTGCTCTGCTTAGTTCTTAACAGAGGTTACCTGATTTAGTCTTCATTATACTCCCGGAGCAGGTTATTATTTACATTTTATAGAGGAAGAAATTGAAGCCCAGACAAGTTGATTCATCTGTGCAGTCATATTCCTCGGAAGAGGCAGAGCCAGGATTTGAACCCATGCTATTAAGCATTGTGATACCTTGTCTGCCTATGGGTCTCCCCAAGACAGCCCTGGTTGGATGTAGCTATTGCATCTGTCACCACAGGAATGGAGAGTCCTTCGGGAACTCGCAGGGTACAGCTTGGGACATTAGTCAGCCCTGCTTCATCCTAATTTCCTTTCCTAGTTCTTGGCAAGCAGGCCTAGAAAATAGTTCATGCTTCCATCTTGTAACTTAAAACTCTGCCAACAAACTGCACAGGATCTGGTGTTGTACAGACTCCAACTTAGAGTATGCTTTTACTTCTCACTTCTAGATGTTTACACACTCATCAAGGACATTACCCATCTGTGTCTGTTAGTAACACATGTCCTCAAACTTGCAAAAATTTCTCAATGCAGAGCTACCTTTGGGATGCCGAAAGATCTCAACACAGCCCCTATCTCATGCTCTTTTGTTCCTCTGTGGACACCTTTGCCCTCGCTCTCCATCTTTGCTGTAACTCAGTGGAGGATCTTGCAGACGATGATACAAAACAGAGTCCAGAGCCTGCTTTAGCTGATGGCTTTACTTTCCTCTTCCCTAGTTTTCTTTTTCTTCAAAATATGTATGAGGCCAATGCCTAATTCATAAGACTCTTTGGTGGATAAAATAGCATAGTGTATGCTAATTTTCTCCTAATAGAAGGCAATTCTAGCCTTAATACATAGATGGCATATGGCTAATTAATGGATTAGATGGTACCTGAAGATGTTGGGTGAGCAGTAAAAACAGAATAATGTTAGGATGATTATTTTAGGCAGAATGTATTAGTTAATGGAATAGACAAAAGGTCCAAACACAAATAGTTAGAAAAGCATTACCACAGAAGTCAGAAAGCCAATTGCCAGTGGTTTGCCTTCAAAAGAATTCTAGCTCCCTGGCTGGAGCTGGATGGATGGGAAGACAGAGAAATGGTCTGGAATGAACGTCTCTGCTTCACTTGGGCAGAGCAACTGGAAGACACTGACACTGGCCGGAATCTACCTGGATATTAGCATAAAGTGGTGTTTGGAAGCTACATTGAGAACTAGCATAAAGTACGGGAACTCCCTGGTTATCCAGACCAAGTACCTGCTAGCACCATGTAGCTAAAGAAAAAGCTGTCAGGGAGTCATTCACCAGGCAGTTTTTGGGTTGGTTTTGCGTTCCTCAGCACAACTTTTCTTTATTTCTTTGTTTCAAGATGTAAGTGTTAACTACAATATATTCTTGGGAGGATAAGAAAGGGAAGTCTAATATTTGGAGATTAGTCATTTAAATTATGCTTCAAGTAGCAAAAACAATGTGAGCATATCATCTATTGATAAATCTAAGTTAGAAGATAGCAGAGATGGGTCTGAAAGTAAAAATAATTCCTAAGTTGAATCGATTATAGGACAGATTGTGAGAAAGTTGTAGAGAAATCAGAACCAAAGATATCCTTAGGAGGTGTTTTCCTCTTACACTTTGGGTCTAAGAGGCATCAAAACTGAGAATTTTTGTATATTAATTATAGCAGTAATACAGGTGACAGTGCACACATATGCATTCACATAGACACATGCACACACATGCAGGGACACCTTGCCCCATGACATACAGACACACACACACACACACACACTCACTCACTCTCATCACCTACCAAGAACTGGATCATTTGTTTTCTGGTGAATCCTCAAGAGACTGCTAGAGTACCTGGCACAGAATATGTACTCAATAAATACTCATATCCATTTAATACATGTGGAATAAGTTAATAGATGAATGATATAAATAAATGAGTGGGGAGAAAAAGAGAGAGAGAGGGAGATGAGAAAGAGGAAGTGGGGAGAGAGAGACAGGGAGAGAAATGTTAATCACTGACTCTAGAGCTAGGATTCAGACATGTAGAATATGGGCCAAACTTCCCATTCAATAGACCTTTGGCTTAGAAGGAAACTCTTCAATCTTAGAATAAAGGATGATGTGTGTATGTGAAAAAAGCAATCTGGAGTCAACAGGGCCTGAAATTAGCAAGTCCAAGTAAAATCACAGGGACCGAAGAGCCAAAATATCTGCAGCATATTTGTGATGTGTTCAGTTTTCCTAAATAAAAAACAATCTCCCTTTTGCAGAGCCTACTTATGAAAACTGTACCAAAAATAAATCTCAGTGGGCATAGTGGCTGGCCAGGCATGATGGCTCACGCCTATAATCCCAGCACTTTGGGAGGCTGAGGCAGGCAGATCTCTTCAGGTCAGAGACTAGCCTGGTCAAAAGGGCAAAATCACATCTCTACCAAAAATATGAAAATTAGCCATGTGTGGTGGCACGTGCCTGTAACCCCAGCTACTCGGGAGGCTGATGTGAGAGAATTGCTTGAACGTGCGGTGGTGGAAGTTTCAGTGAGCCGAGATTGCACCACTGTACTCCAGCCTGGATGACAAAGTAAGACCCTGTCTCAAATAAATAAATAAATAAATAAATAAATAAATAAATAAATCTGCAGGTAGAGCTATGGAATATTGAATGTGGTTTTAAGCAAATCATTTTCTGTCCCCATGACACAATTTGGCCATTTGTAAAATATAATAAAATCATCCACTCCCACTTGTTGAGAACCACAGGCAGTAGCTCTCAAAGGAAAACATTCACTGGGAAAAGCCTAAAGAATTCTCACTAGGCTACAATTGTCCCATGTGGAAACAAGGGGCCATAAGATCACTATCTTATTAAATCAGAGGCTCCACTCATCAGCCCTACATAAGCTAAATGCCAGCTATTAAGGGAAGCAGAAAGTGTAACAAATAGCTTGTTGAAACAGTCTGTGACTAAGGGTTAGAAGGCAGGTTTCCATTCAGGTTGCTTTACTTAGAAGTTGTATAATCATAACCATATTATTTGATCTCACTTCCCAGTTAATCTCATGAACCCAATGCCTGATGACACATAGTAGGCCTTTAATGAATGAAGGAATGAGATTGTTGTGAAGATCTAACACTGAAAATGTCTGTGTGTATTCTCTGTAACAGTTAAAGCACTATGCACATGTATAATCACTATTATTACTAAAACTAGATTTCTATGACTCTATAACTCACTCTGAATCCTCGAAGATAGATTGTCTTAACAGGGCCATGTGGACAGAGGTTAAGCCATTGACCTAGGGTGTAAATTGCTTTTCCTCTTAAGCAGATTTGCCCAACTTGGAGCTCTAGCAACTGAATGCCAAAGAGACAGTTTCTTAGAGTCCTTTAATTGCCTATGTGTGCATGTGCTGTATGTGTGTGGAGAGTGTGATGTGTGGTTATCAATAGGATAGTCACGTTTCCACTTCTCATAGTACTCAAATACATTAAAAATAAAATCTCTCTTCTTATTGCTTGTTTCACTTTAATTTCTTTCCCAGCCAGCTCATTTGAGCCAAAAGGAAGGCAAGAATTTTCCACCTTGCTGCTTAATTGGCAGTCTGACATTTGGCCCCTTGCACCTCTCAGAAGTTTGGCCACAATGACTAGCCTCCTTCACGCCAAGCAGCATTAGCGCTTTGTTAACACTAGGCAGCGGCACAAGCACAAAGTCTCTTTGCAGTTACAATGTGACTTCATGTAGCTGACATCTGAGCAAAAAAACAAAAAACAAAAAACACCAAAGGAGGTCTGGACAGTTTCTTTATGAACAAACAGGAAGTAAAAAGAGAGCTATTGCATGATCTGGTTTAAGAAGAAGTTGGTGCATCACGATGGATGCTGCTGATAGAATTTTGCAGGGACAACAGGGATTTGGACAAGTTTAAATTATCAACAGAGTAAGTCTGGAAGCGGGCATGTGTTTTTGGTAGGTGGGGAGAAGCAAGCCTGCAAAAAAAACACCTTCTCCACATGTCTCCCAGCCTTGCTTTCCATTGCTTCCACTAATATCATCCTTATCATAATCCAGTAAACAACTGCCATATCAGCCTCTGTTGAAAACTATTGAATATGCACCACTTTTGGAGAATTTGCCTGGGGAAAATGGTTGTTCTCCATGCTTCATCCACTGTTACTCTTTAGAGAGTCTATGTATATCTGAGAGTTCTGAAACTATCATCCACAAACTAGGAAGAAGAAGAACCCAATACTTCCCACTAGTTTGGAATGCGGTGTACAACTAACTAGATTAATATGATAATTTGTGTTTGCTACAAATAGAGAACACACAATTAGTTAGGGAAGAGGTTTTGTGTGTCCAGCTTTTCTGCGTGGAATCTGACAGCCCTCACTCCATTGGGGTTGCTACAGGCCCTTCGCCTGGGTCTTGCATTCTACAGTCTCTCTAGCGAAACCTCTTTCTGCTGGACTCTGCCAGCTCAGAATAGAACCTGAGGCCATGCTACTTTTTGTTTCATTTCATTCTTTCTGAGCTGTAAAAAAGAGCCTGAAAACTATAATTTTCCAGCAAAGGTCTAGGGCTGACCATCATTAGAATGAGAATCCCCCTTATGTTCTGACTCTGTGCTTAGGGCTTCCTAACTTTCCACACAAGGGTCCATATTCCTCATGTTGTTTCCATTTACCATCTTCCTTCTTCAGTCAACTTCTCACACCCCTCATTTACACTAAGACAGGGATTCCCCATCTCACCACTATTGATATTTTGGGCTGGATAATTCTTTGTTGTGGGTAACGGGTGTGCTGTCCTGTGCATTGTAGGGTTCTTAGCAGCACTCCTGGCCTCTCCCCACCAGATGCTAGTAGCATCCTCTTTCTCCAGTGCTGACAACTAAAAATGTCCCAGACTTTGCCAAATGTCCCTCTAGGGACACTGTCACTTCCAGTTAATAACTAGTGCACTAAAAGGGACTTCAACAGTGGTCCTTTCTCAGGGAATTGACAATAAGCTATGGAGACTATCTTATGATAGATACTTAGGCATTTACTAGCTTAATGACCTTATTTGGGATCCTGAAATCACTTAATGAAGGTAGCCCCTTCCTGAGGGTAAGATAGCATATGTAGTCATTAGTTATTTTATCAGAATTTTATAATGGGGACTTAAACTAAACCAATCACAAGCATTTGGCCGAAATCAGTAGCTCTGTTATGTGTAAAACCTCCTTTTCATTGGACTTCTGGGCCAATGCACTCCCTTAAGATCCCAGAATGACTCTCCGCTGGGCAGAAGGGATGATCTCCATTCCTTAAATGATGAGTTTCCAAGCTCAAAATATACAGCTATAAAACCTAGCACCTTAGAAGCCAGTATCTGTATGCATGGGCTCATATAATTTACAGTCCCAACCAGAAGGTGATGTCATCAACCAAGACACATATTCCACACCTCGTTTTCCCGTGGTAGGATTTACACTTTCTTGGAGAATGTTAAGTTGGCAAAGAGTGCCAAAAGTGAGCAACAAAGACCCAGGGCAGGCAAAAACTATTCTTAAGAATAAAGTCCTATTCCTGTGTGGTTTGTGATCAGCCAAAATGTGAATGCTTCAGCATATTTTGTGCAATGTAAAATCATTTACCATGGCATGAGTGAGGGTTACTTTAAATAGAGTGAGAGAAAATTACTATTGCAGTAAGGAAGCTAGCTAATGAGCTTTAGCTTGTGACAGAGTCCTTTTGGGGATCTGGAAAATTCAGGCAACTGACTGTAACTCAATTATTAGATCTATCGGTTGGCTTGGATAATCCAATTTTAGCAAACAGGAGATATGAGCATAGACCTCTGAGTCTAGGAACTCTTACGACAGTAAGAAAAAGACTCCCTCTTCTTTTATTCTGCTTGAAAAATTGTATCCTAAGGCAAATGAAAAGGACTTTACCCCAAAATTTTAAGGAGAATTAAATTTGTATATCCAGCCAATTATTTGTGCTATATATATCTACAATCCATTCATTTCTTTGGACTTCTTAAATTTATTTATATAGGAAGTCTCCTGGCACTTATATTGATTCCAGTGCTACTGATGAAGTTGAAAATATTGAACGATGTGTTCTAAATCTTCAGAGGTTATTAAGTTCCAACATGGATTTAAGTTTTTAAACTCAACCTCAAGAATACACACCACTTATTAATAGCTATAGAGGCTCTGCTTTTCCTCCCACTTTGAGGGTAGCTCATAGAATCACAAATCCAAGGGCACTTCATTCTTCTGGCAATGAGATTTTCCTGCTTTTAAAAAAAATTAACTCATGATGTGACTTTTGCAAATCTACAGTTTTGGGATGAATGCCTATGCAACTGAATTGGAGGCAGCACATTCTTTCTTGGCCATTTGAACTTCATATTAATCATACCGAGTAGAGTTGATGCAAGCCCAAAACACGAAACTAAAGCTCAACACTCCTTACCAAGGGGAGAAGTGCATCATGGAAGACGTAACGTCATACGCCGTTGCTTGAATTTTTTTCTTAAAGCATTATGTCTAAGGGGAAATAGGCAGTCACTTGCTTAGGCCTGTGATTCATGGCCATCTGACAGTCCTGCATGGATCCAGTACTCGCTGTGTGCTTCTGATCCTTTTTCTCTTTCTCAGAGCCTTAATGAATACAAGTAAACATAAATAAGAAAAACCTTTCTTAAACTTTAAATAAGCCATATGTTTAGTAAATTTTTTCTTTTAAAATATAGTAATGAGACATGGATTCTTAACTGGTTTATGGGCAAAGTGGTCTGATATTAAATCTTACTACTAAAGCCCTACTGAATAAAAGCCTTCCCAAACCTCTGAGCAGCTCCACCCTGTATCCTTCAAATGCTTACTGTTGCCCAAACACATTTTCTACTCTTGGTCACTACTGTGCAATCAATATGTTTTTCACACCATAAGTAATCTTCTTCTAACCCTCAACTTCTTGGGGAATTTATATCCAGACTGGAATCAGCCATCAAGTCCTAAAGGAAGCCATCCCTAGCTTCCCAGGTGGTGATAACGGTTCTTTTCTCCCCTTTCCTCGTATCTCTGCTATGATGCTTACCTCATTACCCTGTGATTCTCCCTGTGTATTTCTGTCTCTGTCTTTGATTCATAATCTCTTCCAGGGTAGCACTTAACTGTTTCTGTGTCCTCAGGGCCAAGCACATAATGACAGTCTATACATTTCTAATAAAAAGATGGATGAATGAGTGACAAAATGAATGAGTGTAAGAATTGCACGGGCTACTTTCTGTCTGAAGTTGACAAGGATTCTACAAACATCCATGGGATTTTCTACCTGTTAAATCAGAGGGTAATGAAAAACATTTGGCTTCCCATGTCTTGTGGCATGGCAAGGGGAAGGAGCTCAATCACGTAAGAAATGTACTTTGAGCAGGACTAGGTTCCCACCTCCCTAATTGTAGTTCAACTCTTTCATTTTTCTAGTTTTTAAAAGTTGTTGTTTGGTAATTTTTCAGGAAAAATTTGAATCAAGCATCACATGTCAGGGAAATTATTAACTAACAAGGGAGACAAAGCAAATAGCCTGAAAAGGTCACAAAACAAGGCAAAATAGAGGCTGGTGCTGGACACTGTACCTCTTGGTTCCAGCAACCTATGAAATGACCCATTCAAGCTCATTACTGTCCTGAGTATTTTGTAGAGATTGTGGAAATGGTACTTATTAAATTACAGTGTTCCCTGTTTGAGGGAGCTCAGGAAGATGATTTTGTTTCAAACATAGTTTTGTTTTTTCTTAAAGACACAATACATAACATACTAAATCAACTTTTCTTCTGCCTTTGGCTCCTGGGAGGTTTAGAATCTAGTAAGTGGCTCATCCCTAAGAAGTGTTTCAGATGAAGATTTACACTTTTGTGTTGGTCTCATTTCTGCCAAAATTTATCTTTCTGTCTTTGTATTTCTTTGTGCTTCTTTATCAACATCTAATAATATTATCTTACCATTTTATGATACTTTTATAGACTGTCATAAATCTTTTTTGAAGTAGGGTAGTAGAAAATATTAAATATTTACATAAAAACAGAATGAATAGTCAAAATATTTAAAAACTACTATGGCATTGTCATTGACCAATTGGTAAGGTGCAATTCATTAACAACAAAAATGTCAAAATAGTGCATACAGGCAGAACATTATTCTTGCTTATAAATAAGTTAAACACCATAGTTCACAGTAGAAGACAGAGCATTCAGCTTGGGCTCAGAAGACCAGAAAAAGCAGCACCAACCAGGATGAAAAGTACTAAACCAAAGGTCAAAAAGATGCCAGTTGGAAAGCTTGATTCTGCCTGTTACTCACTTTTTGAGTTTCAGTTTTCTCATATGCAATAAAGAAAAAATAATACTTTCCTATTTCACAATGCTGGTAGAGAAGATATATGAGTTTTGGCAAGAAAAAAAGAAAAAGAAAAAAAGTACTGTATGATGTAGAAATGCCATACCCCCTACAATTATTTGAGCTTTTCAGTGAAAATTTTCAATGAGTCACATCATTTTCTTCCAATTTTTTCATACAGGGAAACATGGTTATATATTATAAATGCCTCTACCTTAGTCTCTTTGGATAATCTTGCATATTGCTACTGAAATTGGGGAGTTCCTCCTCCATAGAGCAGAGTAGATACAGAGTGCTGCCAGGAGCTACCACCCTGTGCACAGAAGGCTACTCTATGCAGCAGGCTTGGGACTGGGCCACATGGCCATAGGAGCAGCCAGAAAGGAAGAAAGGGTGAGGTGAAGCCAAAATTCAAGCCAGGCATTTTCAACTTCAGCCCTTAGCTAGTGAGGTCATTTTCCATGTATTCTCTGTTTCCACTAGATTCAATGTCTCTTAAATGTTGAACACACAAAATCTGAACCCATCCCATGAGCCATCCAGGCCAACACAATGATGCTTGCCTTCCTGGCATTGTTATCTGGATCCAGAATTAGTGTGAGTCCAAGAATCAAGCCTGGGTTTGAGGCTACACTTTTACCACCACTTCCATGAGTGTCTTGTACTTAGAGAGGATAGCCCTGGTTTCCAGAGAGTACACTCCATCATATCTCTAAAAGGCAGAAGTGTCTGGGGGTTCAGAGACTGGGCTAGAATTCCAGCTCTACTACAGACTACCTATGTGACTTTTGCCTTCAGTTTCCTCTTACGGTGTGTGGGAATAATAAGATAACCTATTCAGAGTGATAGCAAAGATCTAATGAGCTCATTCATGTAAAGCATTTGAAGTACTGCATGTAGAAGCATTCTGTAAAGTAAAATATAATTTATCAACACCCACACTTGTACACCCTCCTATTAAAATTATACAGTTTCAAACTCTAACATTACAAGGCTGCTACTGCTTCTACATGCTCATTTTTCACCCCTTCACAAAAATTCTTTGTCATAACCACACCAAATCCTTGTTTTCAAGAGACGTTTCATCCAGGTAGTCTTTTCACATCTGTTTCTCAAATGAGAAATGTCTTATTTCTTGCATGAAAATAAAGTTTGCCTCATACTTGGATTGTGAATTTTCTGAGGACAGGTTCTATATTTCTCCATACCCATATCACCCTCAGCATAACCTAAGAGTTGGTGCTCAGAAAATGCTGAATGAAATTATAAAAGAACAAGTTTAATGTTTTGGGATACTGTGCACAGGCTTGTGAGGTGTCTACCAACATAACATGATTTCATAGATGCAAGGAAAAATATCTCATATTCCCAAATGCTCATTCATGATTGGGCTAATTTCTTAAAGTTCTACTCATTCACTTATTCATGTGTATTAGTCCATTTTCATGCTGCTGATAAAGACATACCTGAGACTAGGTAATTTACAGAAGAAAGAGGTTTAATGGACTTACAGTTGCACGTGGCTGGGGAAGCCTCACATTCATGGCAGAAGGCGAAGAGTCAAGTTACATCTTACATGGATGGCAGCAGGCAATGAGAGAGTTTGTGCAGGAAAACTCCTCTTTATAAAGCCATCAGATTTTGAAAGACTTATTCACTATCACAAGAATAGCATGGAAAAGACCCACCACCATGATTCAGTCACCTCCCACTGGGTCCCTCCCACAACACATGGGAATTCAAGATAATATTTCGGTGGGGACACAGCCAAACTATATCATAATGCAAAGGCCCAGAACTATGTTGGAGTCCAGGACTGTAAAATTTAATCAAACAGGACCCCTACTCTACAACAGCCTTCTTCTGGGCTGATGGTTTTAAATCCCTATTGAGTTCAGACAATATATACACAGGAGGTATGCAATGGTTGATTGTGTATCCCCAAACTCATAAGTTGAAATCCTCATCCACAAGGTAATACTATTAAGAGCTAGCGCCTTTAGGAAGTGATTATATCATGACAGCAAGCCCTCATAAATGGAATTGGTGCCCTTATAAGAGAAGCCCTTATAAGAGAAGGGAGCGCATTCATCCCTGCTACTATGTGAGGAAACAGCAAGAAGGAGTCATTTATGAAGCAGAAAGCTGGCCCTCACCAGATGCTGAATCTGTGGCCCCTTGAACCTAGACTTCCGACCTCCAGAACTGTGAAAAGTACATTTCTATTGTTTTTTTAAGCCACCAAGTTTATGGTATTTTACTACAGCAACCTGCATGAATCAAGACAAGGTGCTTCTCTAACTGTCCTTCATGCCTATGTAACATGGATGGAGCATGCCAAATGCATGTTGGCTGGGGGCTTGAGGGAGAAGTAGGAAGATCCTAAGGGCCCTGGAATCTGATGAGGGCTGGGGAAATGATGAGCACCAGGAAGAAAAGACACAGTGGGAGGATATCAAGTCAGGAAGAGTCTGCCCAAGACACATCTCTCAAGGAGCCAGCCAAAAGAGAAGGCTTATTAATAACCAGACTCAGTATGAAAAGGATCTGAAAATAACCATGCTGTAAAAGAAAGAGCCCATCTTTGAGTTAAGTAGACCTGGTTTTGAATCTCATTCTTTCACTTAATAGCTATGAAAATATCAACAAATCCTCAGTCTCTGATCTTCACTTTCCTCATCTGTACAATGCTGATAGCCTCCCAGCATTTTTGTGATGATTAAGTAAAACAATATCAACCACTGACATGTATGTGCTTAATAAATGTGCTTTCCTCCTCTCCGGCTTAGGTACAAAGCTATTACTGTGTTTGGATGCACTTCTAGTCCAATGGCTCTGTAAGTGTTAGAAAAAAATCTATGGATATTTTTTCAGAAACCCGCTCACATACAAATGAGGAAAGCAGGGGCTGCATGTGAAGCAGACACTGTATGCTTGGGGCAAGACCTGGGATGGACTTAGGTCTGAAGTATACAAGTCTGGCCTCTCCTAGAAATGCCCTCTCTAGAACTGGGACCCAGCAGAGACATGGAGGGATTCCCTTCAGGATAAATCCAGCCCCTCCTTACAGATGGAACTTCTGAATGCACTGTCCTTGGCAGTTCTAGGCACAGAGAGTGCTGGATCATGGGACAGCACAGGCCCCCTGACTCCAGCTCCTGAAACTTGGTAGCCAGAAGCTGGTCCCCTTGCTATTCCAGAGTCTGAGTTGACACTGTGGACAGGCACATGGGTGGGGAGGTGTGGGTGGGCTGTGCTTCCTTCAAACATGCAACTTCAAAGTCTTGGAAGATGTCGCTTGGCATGGAGGAGAGTCAGGGGCAACTGGAACGGTGATGGAATTTCCAATTATCAAAGGTTCCATTCAGAGCTGCATGCCCTGTTGCACAACAAGGGAACAAGGAGACATTTGATGGCATTAAAAGGCCTTGAGCTCAAAACAAAGAGACACAACTTTCAAAGAGACGCAACTTTTTCTGCTTTGTCTTCTGAGTTTTGAGCCCTGTCCAGTGTGATGTTAGGTTACAAAAACAAGCAACAGCTCATCCCACTCCGCCTTGACAGAAGGGTTGCTTCTGAACACAGACCTGAAGGCGGTGCATTCTGGGCTGGTTTTCCCCAAAAGCTGAAGCGTACATTTAATTGGGACATTGAAAGAGCGGGATTAGACGCCCAGCTGTCCACGGTAGAAACACAGACTCTCTGAGATACATCTCCCTAATCTGATATCCAACCCATTACCAAATTCCTAATGACCCTTGCACCAGCCCCACCTCCATCTCCATTGCCATTGGTAGCTACTGCTGTTCTGAAGAGGCCTGAAGGTCACAGTTACTGAGATAATGTTTGAAAATATTTTATAGCCATTCAAAGTCACAATGCCATCCTAAACTGAATGTTTATTAACCAGCTATTCTGTCAGGCTGGTTGAGCAAGAGTGTGTTATATATACATCTCATGATATATTCTTCAGAGCAAACTTACCTGGAAGAGGGAACAGAAACTCAAAGAAGTTGTCTAAGGTCCAGTACCAGTATTGTCAGAGCAGTGAGTTGTCATCCACCAGATATCATTGTATTCTTCTGTTTCAGCTCCTCTCATACAGTGTTTGCCTATGAGTACAGTGTTTGTCTCACTTTGTAAGAGTCCTCTTTCTCTGGTGGTGATCATGTGAAGGACAGAATCATGGAGGACAGAATCATGGCAGACAGTGCTTGAAACCCCTAGAGTAACCCCAAAAGATCTGGGTACAGAGCTTTTGAAAACTTGATTTTAATGAGAATTTAATATTATACTAAATATATACATATTGATCAGTGTCTGAATATGTTAATTTCTACATGCACCATTTGCTCAATATTTCATTTCTGATTTAGAAATTTTAGAAATCCCAATGTGTGTGCACCTTTAGAAGTATAATTGTAGTCAGCACAATTTAAGTTTTTGAAGAGTAAAAACATTTATATTTCAGGAACACAGTATCCCTGGGCAGAGACAAAAGGTACTTACATATATGCCAACTCACAAATGGAAAAATAAGATCACCAAAGAAACTGTTACAATGGGAATCTTGTGTTTCTGATGTACATGTTCAGTCGGAGACATGAGATTTTAAAGAATCTCCGTCTATAGGAATGATGCCAGCTCTTCTCTCCTGCACATCCTCTCTGTGGATTAATCATCAGGCCCCCGGTAACCACAATGTGACCACTATGTGAGGCGCCTTCTTCCCCAAAACAATGAAGTTCTGTCCGATTGTGTTTGGGAGGCATTTACAGCTCGAGGACATTGCTCTGTTTCATTGAAAGTACTCAGTGCTAGCGTCTTGGGACATGGCTGGCAGGGGTGTTGAGCCAGATTGGGCAATAATAGATGTTTCAGTGGGACACTGAGACATTCATACTACAGGGCACCCAGCAGGGACGCATTTTGAAAGGTGAGGAAAATAAGAGGGAGCTTCACAGAGCATAGTGTGAGCATGCAGACCCATTACTCTGATAGAGTCATGAGTGTCACAATCCCAAGTCCCCAGTGGGGTTTTCCCTATATAAAGGCTACATGAGGGAAAGAAGTCCAACTGCTAGATCTTCAACTCTGTCTCAATAACTGAGGAGATAAAATAGTTTCTGTTTATCTGGCTGCATAGCATTCTGGAATGCAGTAGCTCTGCCTCAGGGGCCACTGCAGAGCACACAGAGGAACATTGTCATTCCCAGAAGAATGTGGCAGCCGCCCTGCACAGTAGGCTTGCCCTCCTCCACCCCCATATCTAAGAGCAGCAACTAAGAGTTCTTAAAATAATAAACAGCTGGCTGTGGGCTCACTACACAAACTCCACAATTGCAGTACAATTCGACATGACTGAACAGGTCTTAGACCACAGCACAGGAAACTCCAAAGTCCAAAGGCCTCCCACCCTCACCCACCATGCCTGGGCACCCTTTAGAATGATTGTCCCAAAACTTTGTGTTTGGGAGAGTCTCTTCGAGGAAGCAGCCAAGTGCAGAGGAATTCAAAGGCCTCTGTCTTGCTCTCCACCTTCAGAGTATAGAACTACAAAGGTGGCCGGGGCTCTGAGTCTCTGCAGACCCTCAGACCTGAAAGCAGAGCCAGCATCGGGCGAAGATGAGACAGAGCAGGAATCTAGATTTGGCTTATAGCAAAGAGCCATCTCCTGAACTTCTAGAGTGATACTGGGGCAAGCTGACAGTTACAGACTTATCCACAGTCTAGAAAAGCGAAAACAACAGAAGATGGGGAATCAAAGAAGGTGAAGTTTGTTTCTTGCTCTGTCATCTGCAGATCATGTCACTCTGGATAGATTATTTAACTTTTCTGTGCCTCAGTTTTTCCATCTGTAAAATGGGGATAATAGCAAACTTGTCCTGGGTGCCATGCCCATAGTAGATAACTAATAAATATAAATTACTTAATTAGTGACTGAATGACTAGTACCTACCTCAAAGTTGCTTTGAGGATTAACTGAGGTTAAGCTGTGATGCTTGTTTCATAACTGGTAGGTCATGCAGCATTCAGAAAGCACTACAAAGAAACTGACCTCACTAAGGAGCCCTGAGAAAGGTTTCACAAAATGTGAGTTTTCACAAAATTTGAGCTGCAGAACATTAATTAAATCATACATGAACAGGTATTCAGCAGGGGAAAGTTTCCATGGAAGAACATTCAAAATATTGTGAGATAAATTTAGATGGGTTTCGGTCCTATGTGACTTCTCAGGGTGTGTTGTAAATTTCTAAAAGACATAAGATGCAGCTTTTTCTAATCCCACTTGACTGTTGAACCCTTTTCACAAAGTTCTCAAGAAGTGGTGATACATTAGAAGACCCAGCTGGGGAAACGTACTTGTCTGTTCCCACACTGCTATAAAGAAATACCTGAGACTGGATAATTTATAAAGAAAAGAGGTTTAATTGGCTCATGGTTCCAAAGGCTATACAGAAAGCATGGCTGGGGAGGCCTTAGGAAACTTACACTCATGGTGGAAGGCAAAGGGGAAGCAGGCAAATCTTATATGGCTGGGGCAAGAGAAAGAGAGAGAAGGGGAGAGGTGTCACACACTTTTAAACAACCAGATCTCATGAGAACTCTGTCAGGAGAACAACACCAAAGGAGGAAATTTGTCTCCATGATCCAGTCACCTCCCACCAGGCCCCACCTCCAACACTGGGGATTACAATTTGACATGATATTTGGGGGAACACAGAACCAAAACCATACCAGGAAATGACTGTTTTAGCGTACCCATGGGAAGAAAGAGGTCCCACAGAAGCCCCACTATGAAATAACCACCTTGTTTTGGGGTTGCGTATATATTTGCCTCCTTTTCTTTGCCATGCTCACAAGGCTGCAGCCGGTGCAGTGTATTATAGGCAATCAGCACGATATTTTTAAGCCTAAATAGTCTTTCATTTGTAAAATGGAAACAAATATTGAGAAAGAAGACACACCCTCCAGATCTTTAAGCTCCTATTCCACCAATATCCAGGGTGCCTTCCACTGGTGGCAGACTGTGTGCACAACTTTAGTGCCTAAGTCAGAGCCACATCCACAGAGGTTAAAGGACCTGGGTAACTAAAACAGCCCTACTTCTACCAGATGGAAGAGCTAAGGTGAATGAGCCCTATTATTTTCTTGGGGTCTGCGACACTGGCAGAGCCAGCAGAAGTCCATGCGGGAGTCATGGGTATACCCTGCATAGGAGTGTAGCAGAAGCCAGAAAAAAAAAAAAAAAAAAGCATCAGGACTGTCTTCTCCAAAATAACCCACTCTGCTAGGTCAACCACCTGGTTCCAAGAATCAGCAGCTGGTGATAGATGTTTGTTCATGCTTATCTTCATATATAGGAACAGACATTTGCAATAAACCCATGGCAGATTTTTGGAGCCACTCCTGAACTGCTAAGTGATATCTGGCATTGGCATTTTCTCAGCATTCTGGAAATAAAGTTTCCTTTTGGGGTGGTGACCTGGCTTGTCTGGGGATCAGCGGATGTTAGCAAACTGGTTTATCACCTCAGACAGGGAGATTTTGTCCATGGAGCTGTAACAACTCAGTGACAGGTTCAAGGAGGCCCCTTCCTGAGGAGTTCAAGGCATAAGCCTTGCCTTGGATCAGCCATCCTGAGCCTGTCCCCAAGGTCCTGTCACCCCACAGGCAATCCACTTGGATTCACAGGCTTCAAGGTCATCTCAAGGACTTGCTCTCTTGTGATGCAAAAAGTAAAAGGCAAGAATGATACCCGAGAAGAAATGCATACATTCTTCTTTAATGCCGACTAGAAGCTCTAATACTCCTAGGTTTGAAAACAGCTTCGCATTACTCTCTGACATATTCATTCAAAACTAATGACTCAAAGCTCTCCTGCACTAGATGTTTGTGATCAGAAGATGAATAAGACCTGGTTCGTGCCTGCGAGGACTCTGCAGAGTGCTGGGAGAGAGGAACGTGCAAGTCAGTACAGTCCACAGTGGTGAGTAACTTCACAGAAAAAGCACAGAGGCAGGAGAAACCCTGAGAAACAATCTGAATCTAGTCTGAGGGAAGCATTGCTACAACATGTCCTCAGCTAAGGCTCGAGGAGGAAAGAAGTTGGCCAAGCGAAGAAAGGGCATGAGGAGAGATGATTTCCAGGCAAAAGGAAAAAGAAAGAAGGCAGGTCCTTGTCCCTTTTGCTTGTTTCTATCTGTATTAGTATTCTATTGCTGCCATCAGAAACTACCACAAATTTGGTGGCTTAAAGCAATACAAATTCATCTTTGAGTTCCAGAAATCAAAAGTCTGACAGGGGTCTCACGGGGATACCACCAAAGTGTCAGCTGGGCTGCATTCCTTCTGGAGGCTCTAGTGGAGAATTCATTTCCTCGGCTGGTGACCTTCACTCAGCAATCGAAACCCTCTGACCTCTCTTTCTGCTGTTACTTCTCCTTCTCTGACTCTCATTCCTCTGCCTCCCTCTTCCACTTATGAGGACTCTTGTGATTACATTGGACCCCCCAGATAATCCAGGGTTATCTCCCCAGCTCAAGATCCTTAACTTAATTGCACCTGCAAATTCTCTTTGACTGTATTCACAGACTGGGGATTAGGACATGAACGACTTTGTAGAGGAGGTGAAGGGGTTATTCTGAATACCACACTTTCTATGGCCCTAAATTTTTCCACCTATAAAATGGGTTGGATCTGATGGCCTCCAAAAACCTGTTCAGCTCTGCCAGTGGGTAGAAAAGTGTTACCCAGAGACTAGAGTCTTACAGGTCAAGTCTGGAGACAGCAACGTGACTCCATGCCACATGTGTCTTAATAATTCAAGTGGCCTTTGATTTCTGGTCTTTGGTACAAGACAGAAAACCCCAAGAGATGCCCAGCCATACATACTTATGCCCATGCTTCTGTAGCCTTCTCACTGGTAGACTCCGGCAAGTTACCTTCTCTGCATCTGGAGCAAAACGAAGTCCAAAGAAGATTCTCTTCCTTCATTACCTTGAAAACCCTGTTCTAAAATCCCCCATGTCTCAGAATAAAAAATTTAAAAAAGAAAACTTTTTAAATATCCCAATCGAATTCATTTTTAACTGCTCCCCCACCAAATTCACTTAAGAGTTCATCAAAACCTTGTTCAAATTGTTACAGTAAATGTGATAGTAAATTCAAAGCTTGCAGCACAAAATTAAGCCGAGTCAACAATCATTTTCACTGAAAAGATGGCTAATTCCCATCAGTCAATGGGGAGAATTAAATGAGCAGTGGAAAATAACATTATCTGGGAGGAAAAAATAAAAATAAAACCTAAAATGAGAGTCTGGGACTTTGAGCTCAAGTTTTAATTTGGTCCCTATATTATAAGGTCACTGTGAATAAGCCCCTCTCTATTTATGTTCTTGGTTTTTCTTCTCCTGTTAAAAGAGAGAGAGAGAGAGAGAGAGAGAGAGAGAGAGAGAGAAATCAAGTTGAGGCCCTTTAGGCTTACATTCCAAAACTAGGAGGAGGGAGGGGAGAATATTTCTCTTCACAGTGATTTAGGAATAGGTTTTTCTTTCTGAGTCTGCAGGTCAGAAAAAAGCAAGTGATGTGAACTCCCCAGCAAACTTCTGAGAAGTACTGTCTCCCTCCACACAGGTCTAAGATGCTATCAGTACAGAACTTTCCACCTTTGCTAACATTCCTTATCTTCTGTCATCTGCACAGTGACTGTGAAAAATGTTCTCAGTGGGTGTTTCTGATTCATTTTTGTGATGGTACCGTGATGTCTGAAGAAGTTAAAGTTTAAACTCTCCCTGTTCCCATTGGTCTTTACAACTCTGTGGATCCTGCCAGTAACTGAGCCAATTCCTAAAGCCTGAGGTTTCCCAGAAAGGCAGATCTGAGCAGGGCAAGTGGCTGTATTGCTAAGGAGAGAAGTCATTGGCTTTTAAATGGTGCTCTTAAAATGGTGTTCTTATAAGGCGGCAACAAATGCTACCCAGCCTGTCGATGTCTCCATTTCCAGCTGGTGTTATGAAGATCTCTATCTAGGAATAAACTTCCTCAAAGATAAAACAACAAGCTTGAGCTTTGGAGACAATAGTAATATTGTCTTGGGCATTTGAGACACTACTCCAAAAGGCACTTAGAGAACACAGTGTATTCTTCTCATTAATTCCAACACAATTTATGTATTGTTCAGGAACTAGCCATGAGCAAAGTTAGTAAAGAGTCAGTATTTGGGGTCCTTGAAACCTTAAAGTCAACCTGCAATCCTTAGGGGTTAAAGAGAATCTTTTTAGTGTGACATATTTTATAACGTTGTGACTGCCACACAGGCAGGGATTCAGGGTACTTCCCAACTTCCAGTCTCAGCTTCAAACACACCCGAAGTATATGCAGGTGTGCAAGTGTGTAGCATGTGTGTGCACGAGGGCTGGCCTCTTTGTAAGTCTGCATGTGTTTGTGTTGGCATGTGTCTGTGTACAAAGTGTGCCTGGCTGTGAGCCTGGCTTTGTGGTGGGCAGGGTAGGGACTTGTTTTGAGTGCAGAGGATGTGAATGTCAGAAACGGAGCATACTGGGATACTAGGATACACATGCCTGCACAGGTGTGAGTGTGTAAAGAGATGCATGCACATGAGCTGTGTCAAGTGTGTTTTCACGTATGGAGAAATGGGGTTTTATAGATATGTATGACTGTAGACAGGCCTACAGAATTACCAGTCTTTATGCTCAACAGAAGACAATGTTGGTTCAACCCAAACCCCATCTGCTCTCAGTCTCCCTCATTTATTGCAGTTTTTTCTGAACCCTTATTATGTGTGAAGTCTTGTGTTAGATACTGGAAAAGAGTACAGAAAGAGAAGGTAAGATTTATGCTCTTAAAGAGGTCACCACACAGTTTGAAAGACCAGATACATACACTTGGATGGTAGATCACCCCCCAGCAGAAAATGGCCTGGTCAAGGCAACATTGTCTGAATAAAGCTGCCCAGATACCTGTTACCTTATTTCAGGATATCTCAAGAAAACTTACAGCAGCAACAAAAGGAATATTTTCAACATGGTGAGTGAATTCTCTGATATCAAATTGTTCAGTTAATACAGACTTTGTCATGTAAGACAAACTGTAAATAACATATTTACCAGTTATATGTGTGAGATTAACTTTGGATTTTTCCTCATTAAGGAACTGAAAAGAATGTTGTAAAGATTAAATAACTTCTAATGATGTTGACAATGATAGTATGGTAAGATTAGTCTAGATATTTATTACATCCTCAAATGTGCTGGGCATTGTGTTCAGTGAGTACAAAGATTTACATGATGAGTTTGGATGGTGTCTGTGTAAATAGAACACTCTGAAAAGAAATCTGAAGAAGTCTATATGGAGACAGAGAGGAGTGCTGACAGAGAAAGAGGCAGGTGTGGGGACCTGGCTTATTTCCCACAGGACCTGTGCTTCCCAAGGAGCCCTCTAGTGACCCCAGGCTTTGCCGTGTGCCCCAGCACACTGTTCTTAATTGAGTAAGGCTGAAAAGGAGGCCACTCCTGGGAGACTGCTTTTGTATGAGTGGTGGTCATCCTTGCAGCCAAGTTGGTTATTCAACCCCAGTCCATTCTACTCCCAGCTCACTGCTTTAGCAAAACCTGTCCTGAAACACAAACCCCCCTATGTCTTGTAAATAACTTCATATGGTGTCACTTTCAAAGTCAGCACAGATTTTAAGTTTGCCACAGCATTTCCATGAGTATCCACACTAATTACCAATCTCCTCAAATTGGTAGTTCTCTGAGGTTACCCAAAACTTTCATATTCACAGTTTAATTCATCTGAACAACAATCAACCTTTGAAGTAGGAAGAATTAGGCAACCCAAGATTATTCTAGGGCAGATCAACTCATGTGAAAAGAGTAAAATTAATATTTATTCATTAAACATCTACACATTGGAAGATATCTATTGCTTTAAACTGGCCACTAACCAACAGATGACAGTCATTGTATCTTCTGCAGGACAGGAGCACCCAATCCTTTGATGGTGGAGCAGGTCAATTCTGGAGCAGACTGACACTCTGAGCTGCCTTGCTCAGGTGGAGAGGAGGGAGTGGCCACCTAGCTAAGGTGATGGCTGTGGGTTCTACACCAAGAACCAGGGCCACGCAAGGTCCTAGCTTAATATTCTACCGAAGGAGACATGACTGAGAATTGAACTGCAATAACAATAAAGTTTGGTTATTTTCACCAAGAAATTTACATATTGTTAATGAGTATAATTATTAACAAAATCACTATGCTTATTTTTATATCACTTCTCATTTAAATCAGTTTAAAAGAACTTTGTTTAACTTCCGTTTTAATTTTTTTTTTTAGTAGTTCAAGTTTTTCCTGAACTCCTAGGGAGAGGTTTCTGAGTATGTGTGTGGATGTTTATTGACTTAGACTATTGATCAAGAACGAAATCTAAGATGAATCCCGGGTGTCACGGGTAAATTAAGCTACAAGGTTGTCTGCTATGCTGTGTGAGCCTGTGAACTGAAGGTATTGCTGCTTATTATAGATTATAGTTGGTTAGTTGGTTTCTAGTTTGTTGAAATTGTGATATGCAAATAAATTAAATCATTCTTTGACTCTCTGGACACTTTAAAAAATGTAACACTAGTTGTTAAGGGTTCTCACTACAAAATAATAAGTATGTTGGTAATATATATATTAATTTGCTGAATTTAGACATTCCATAGTGTATACATATTTCACAACATTATGTTGTACATGATAAATAAATATAAATGTGTTAATTTTAAAAAATATAAATTAACTTTAAAAAAGGTAACACTAGCTGATTTCTTAGGAAATGTCATATTGGGGAAGATAATGTCTAAGTCACTTTTATTCCCACCCACTAAATATTAATATAGTTCCCTTCCTTAAGTTGTTATATCTGAGCTTTTTTCTGCTTCACAGTTTTCTCGCTATCTTCCCGGCACTGCCAATTCTAAACTTGTCTTCTGTCTTGGCCAACAAAGGCCAAGAGTATCCTCAAAATGCAAATTGCTTGAGGAGTTTAGACTTGATTTCCTCCTCTGCAGAAAAAGGCCGCTGGATTTTCTTGTGACAAAATATGGCATGAAAAAGGAGATATTTAACTCTGTTACTCTCTGTTGCTGTGTGTAGGAAGAGAACATTATCTACAGAAAAAAACCTCTAAATAATAACTGTGTTTGAGGGGAGATTGGTATGTAGAAAGAACTTCGGTTAAGAGTCAGCAGATAAAAATAATCTTCTAGAACTTTCTCTGGCACAGATTTTTCCTCTGTTAAAGAAAGTGTTCTAAACATCCTTCTAGGCTTGACATACTATGCTGTTCCCATTCTATTCTCAATTTGTAGTATATGATAAAAGACTTCTCTGAATCATGGTGTCTTCAATTCTTCTTCTGTTTTAATTTTTTTAAAGAAGAGACAAGTGGAAACTCTTTGCTAAAGAAGAAACATCTAATGCAAACTCTTACTGAGTTTCTCTGCATCTTAGGGTATTTCACAATAAAGTAGATGAGAGAACCTGAACAGTGTAGGAAAGGCTGTCATTGAGTCCACGATCACAGGATCACATTTACAAACATGTCCACTCTCTACCTCAACCCCTCCCAAATCAATCATCAAAACAAGGCAATACATATACAACTTTTAAAACTTTGACATCATAAATGATGCCCATAACTTTAAAGGATCATGTATATTCCATTTGGGACATTAGAAAATATTGGAATAAATCTTCTCCTTGTTTTGTAAGGTTTTAAATATCCTTCAGGGAGAAGTTCTTGTTTGCCTTTGTGAAGCACTGCTGAGGCTTATTCATGGCTCAGAGATGAGGAGGAACGTCTCCATCTCATCAGATGATTTATGATGCTGACTTGAACATTTCCAAATGAGATATTTTTTAAAATTTTTTGCCAGCTTATTTTTTTCATCCCTCTCCTGTTAACAACTGAGATTCTGAATTCAGTGAATATATGTTAGACACTGTTTACTTGAACTTTCTAAAACAAACTGTTCATCTTGGGTGTAACAGAAATGCTCTCTTTTTATATTACTGTTCCCATGTCCCTCTGCAGAGACTCGCCAACACAAACACCTACTTACAGGGCTGCACTCCACCACTATAAGCTCTTTGGTGACTCTGCCATTGGATTTCAGTCGATAAATTTGCATTTAGCGCTTAATTTGTTCAGTATGCCTTACTAATTTGGCAATATTTATTTTGGCCCAGAAAGCAGAAGGCAGCTAAGTTCTCTTGTTTTGTTTGGGGTGTGTGTGTGTGTGTGTGTGTGTGTGTGTGTATGCATGTGTGTGTTTTTTCATTTTCATAAAAGGATTTGAGATATGAAAAAGTTACAATGTCATGGACAGGACTGGTTTCCTGTTTATGAGTCACCATAAATATGAAAGGTGCTGGGTGACATTTCTCAGCTGAGGGAGCCCATGCAGCCCTGTGTGGAAAGCAAACCCTCAAGCAGGGTGGTCTTGAGGTGACTTGCTGACCTTGTATGATGTCAAGAGGAATTATTGTTAAAGTACAGTAGCCAGATACCACACACACACACACACACACACACACACACACACAGAGTGAGAGAGACAAACATAACTCTAATGATTTTCCTCACTCTTATTATACAGATGAAAGTATTTACTGTAATATCTTTGTGTTCTCAAAATCAACTTTCATCTTTGTGTAAAATGTGGCAGAAAGTACCTCCATGTTGTGTAAAATGTGGCAGGAAATATATTCATGTCTGCCACCTTTTTGTTTGTTTGTTTAGACTGTGTATCTTTTCATAAGGCTCCCTCACAGAATCAAGTCCTCCTACACAGCGTCACACCCAGAACATTTTTCTATTAGATGTGATACTGGAGCTCTGAGGCCCCTTCTCTTTCCCTCAGAGAAATGCCGCAGTTCACTGCGCCCTGCCCAGGCCATGAGGTATTTCTGTTAAAGCAGTCTCTAAGAAGACCAGAGCTATCAGACTCTGACACTCCTAAGACTGGTGTGCTAGCAAGGGGTTAGCAAAGAGTGGCCCCACTGCTTTTGTTTTTCTCTTGCTTTCTGGGACATAGTGAGCAAATAGAAGTCCCCCTAGAGAGGGGGCTCTTCTCACTCAAAGGCAAACAGCTTTGATGGCTGCGATTGTGTGAAAGTTTCAGAAGAGATGAGCCTATGGCATCAGACTATGTCCATCTACCTCAGCTCTTGTTTCTTCCAACTCCCAGCTAACCAGCACTCAGTGGTCTGTCTGGGCTATTAATACTGTAGTTTTAGGGAAAAAAAATTGGCTTGAATCATGGTCAGCACTACTATCAAGGCCATTACTTTCCTCACCCAGATAAGATATTGCCCATAAAACTTTCCTTACGTTTTTGTTGTTGTTGTTGTTATTTGCTTGTTTCTCCATTCAGACTCCACCATCTAAAAAGCCTGGTTATTCTGACAACCTGGGACACAGTAGGATGATGCGGTCCTAAACTGTTAGAGCTAGCAGCAACCTCAAAAATTGCTTCTGCACCAAAATTCGAAGAAAAGAAGTAACTTGCCCAAGATCACAAAGTTAGCCACGAACCAAGCTGGGATTCAGATCCTAGATTTACCCACATGTTCAGTAGCATTCCCTTTATGCCATCCTGCCTCACATGACCTTATAAACAAACATTGCAAAGAAGTAGGGAGGCGCCACAGACTTAGCCTCAGGCAAACAACCTCGCACACTCTCTCCCATTTAGTTTTGGTTCTTATATATTATCCAGGAGCATCAAGAAAAGAGAAATTTGCTAGGAGTAACCAGAGCCAATAGCACCCACAGTCACCAGGGAGGATGGGCCCTTTGCTCCACAATGATCTTGGAAAGCACATCTTTGAGTACCTGTGGTCTAGCAGTCCTATGGACCAGGTGCTCCAAGAACAAGGGTAGCTGCTTTTGTGAAGGTGATAACTGTGTGTCGTCAAATTCTGCATGGACCAGGGAGAAATATCAATAGCCTACATTCTGAAGCAGGATCAACTTGTATAATGGACATCAGTGCTGTCAAAGCCATTACTTCTCATCCTGATAAAACATTACCCATGAAATTTTGAGGACCCTTTCCAGATTATTGAACTACTACTCAATTTCCTGCACATGCCATGCATGGTTTTGTTTTCAGTACAGCTCCACACATTTGCCAAGCAATTCCACCTGCCCAGCACACCTTCTCTAGCCTTCTCCGTCTAGTCGGCTCACACATAAGCTCCAGAGGCTGGTCTCCATGCAACCATGGCTGTGATGCTTTTGCTAACTTCCCATGCAGAAAGTGCTTTCTGCTATGCTTCTCTTAATCTTTGTACTTTAACTATTTAATCTCTCATGCATGCTTTATTTTATTTATTCAAGTAGCACATATTTGAATGCCATCTGTATGGCAGACATCATACAAGCCATTTTTTCTAGAATATCACAATGTTTGTCTATAAAATCTATCTTTTTTATAAGCCGCAAGTCTTATAAGGCAGGAACCTATGTCATTTCTATCTTAAAATCTCCAGTTCTCAAGGAAGGAGGCATGATTTTCTTGCTCAGAAATTATATTCACAACAAACAATTTAATACTTTGCACCCTATATATTCAACCCAGACTGATCATTGTTTATCTGATCATTGTTTACCTAGCTGCTAGATAACCAGACATGTGAAGTCCAAAGAGTTATGTTTTCAAGTACTAGCCTTGATCAAAGGAAGCATTGACTGTTTCATGATGTGCACTGGGGAAAGATTGCTGTCTTAATAAAAATTCTTACAGTGCTCATATGCTAATAATATGCTAATAAAAAAATAAAGTGTGATTTTTCACTTACACTAATGTTCTATGAGTGGTATATCTGTATACCACTGATACAGATATACAGATAAACCACTATACTGATAAATCTTATCAGTATATTTAGGACTGATGTCAAAAATATTATCAACTTTTAGAAGAACACATAGTGGAAAATTTAGGGATGTTGTCAAGGCTGAACAGAGTGGCTCACATGTATTGAGTTCAATGAGTGGTGTCCACCCTGTGTGTGAACAAAGACTACTCTGGGGATAGCTAAAAAAATCAATAGGGTGTTACTATCATTCAGCTACTCAGTTACAAAGGCTCTTGCAGAGGTGAGGCTGAAAAACAACAAAGATACCCAAAAAGAGTTCTAGGCCATGCAATCCCCAGTCAACCCTAATTCACTCACATCAATACCAAGCACATGTAAAAGGGCCAGGCCACTTAAGTCTTTAAGCCAGTTTCGGATGTCCTCAAAACAACTAGACATTTTACCCATGGGTCATAGACTGGCATCTAGGCAATTGGAGTAGGATTTATGTTAGGATAGCAAGCATAAATAGAAATGTCCCAGGCAAACTGATATGTATGGTTACCCCTTATACATTAATTTAAAGGATTAGACTTTATTTTTTAAAAAAGGTTTTAAGCATAGTGGTGAAATAATGTGATTTCCAGTTTTAGAAGCTCACTTTGACTGCCATATGGAGGATGGATTTGAAGCCAGGGAACCAGAATGCAGGAAAAGCACTGAGGAGACTATTACAGTCCAGGTAAGAAATTGGTGATATTGTAGACTAGGATGACTGCAGCAGTGGAGAGATTCTATAGACAAATGGGGAAAGCAGAGATATAAACTTATGAATACATATAATTTATAATTATAAATTATAATGACACTTTAAGTGTCATTATAGTTGAATGAAAGCCTTGCCTCATCATGGACACTTTATAAACAGTTATCTATTTATCCATTTATTTATTCAACAAATATTTGAACAGCACTATGGAATAAGAACTGTCCTGGATACTAGGAACACAATGTTAACCTAAAACACATGTTTCTCCCCAATCTTCACACCCAACCATAGGCAGTATAGTATAGCTGAAGAAGAAAAGAGGAGATATAAAGATTCACACACAGACACACACCTGCTCACAAACGTGTGTGTGTGTGTGTGTGTGTAACAAAAGCTTATTATGGGAAGATGGGAAGGAGGAAAGGAAGGAAGAAAGAAAGGAAGGAAGGAGAGGAAGAATGGATGACAAATAAATGAAAGACTATGAGGTAATATCATGTTGGAGGTCAGGTATTATATGAAGAGATGACTGAAGAGGATCTTGTAGGCAGCTTTAGAGTTATTGGAGAATGGAATTGGTGAAGATATATATATATTTGAGAGATAAAATGCAAGTCCCTCTTGTAGATAAGGAGGTTTTAAATGGCACTAATTTCTCAGTCTTAAATTTCGCTGATTTGACCACACTACTTTCACGAATGTCAAGATATTAATGTAAACATTGTTTCAGACACATTAAAACCTGTGCAATTTGTAAAGACTAGAAGATTTGAGGGTCATAGTAAGTTTGATCAAATAAATGTTCATGAAACACTGAACACAGTATATATATAAAATACAGTCTTTTCAAGCACAGATCTATGGCAGGCAGAATTCTAAGAGGGCCTCCAAGAGCCCAAAACCCAGTATACATACACCCAGTTATTCAATCAAACACTAGTATTGGTACTGCTGTAAAATGATTTTGCAGATGTAATTAAGGTGCCAAGTCAGTTGACCTTAAAATAGACAAATTATCCAAGTGGGCTTGACCTAGCTCCATGAGCCCTTTAAACTGGGTCTAGAGGTCAGAAACAGGACAATCCAGAGATTCAAAGTATGAGGATGATTTGATACAGAAGAAATTTTCTGTTACTGGCTTTAAAGATGGATGGGGTCACGAGGCTCTCCATGCAAATGACCTCTAGGAGCTGAGACCAATCTCCAGCTGATAGCTGGCAGAGTTAGCTGGCGACCTCAGTCCTACACCCACAAAGAACTGAATTGTACCAACAAGAATGAGTTTGGAAGCAGATTCTTTCCCAGAGCCTCCAGACAAGATCAGCTGACACTACAATTTCTGCACTGTGAGACCATAAGCAGAGAACCCAGCTGCTCTGTGCCAGTTTTCTGACCTATAGAACTATATGAGCTAATAAATGGGTGCCATTTTAAGTCATGAAGTTTGGGATGATTTGTTATGCAGCAATAGAAAACTAATACAGTATTAATCAATAAGGAAATGTCAATAAGTATCAAATAATTTATAAGGCAAAAACCATTGTCTGTAACCAAAATTTGATAAAATTAAAAGTGATAAACTATGCTTCCCCCAAAATCCCATAAATTTGGAATTTCAAAAAAAAAGCAATTCTAAATAGTGTGTGGTTTGAAGATCAAATTTTAATGGAAACTACAAATATTTGGAAATAAATGAAAAAACTTAATAACATATATAAATCAATTTTCCATAAATAATTCTGTTGCTTCAATACAATTTCTTTAATATACCCCATGAGGTTCTTGTGAAAAAAGCAAGTTGAAAGTTGACCCTAATGTTTATATAGAAGAGTATTCTTCAGGTTTTTACTATTAAAAATAGTTGCAATAAACAGTTTTGTGCATATAAATTTAGAAACTGTTTTGAGAAAGTCCAAAGACAAATGACAAATGAGAAAATTTTTTTGAAACACATACGATTAAGGACTAACATAGAGGACTCTAATAAATCAGTTACAAAGTCAAAAATACAATAGAAAATTGAGGAAGAATTATGAGCAGGAAGTTTATAAGAAAAAAATTGAACTAGAAAACTTATGAAAGATGTCCAACTTCATTTGTAACTGACAGAATAAAAATTAAAATTGCAAGACACAATCAATTTACCCAACATTAAGCTCTTGTGTTTGCATTTACTGGAAAAATCTTTGCCCACCTTACTATATTGATCTGTTCTTCTGTCATTTTGTTTCAAGATTTACCCTTAAAAAGAGCAGACATTTGTTTTACTAATATTATTTTTGTTCCCCAAAGGAGGCTGTATTTTAATAAGAATGTTAAACTCATTTGTCTTTATTTAACAATTAATTTGTGTTATTCTTCTGTCACCTTTTTTCTGTGTGAGTACTTTATATTTGGGATGTATATTTCATATTTCTTTTGCTTTTTTCAAGTTGGAGGTCTTTGCTTTTATATTTTCCCAAACTTTAATAGGCACACATATGGTTTTAATTCTTTTAATGATTACTTTTAAGATTTTCAAAAATATTCTTAAACATATATCTATCAGTCTAAGAAAGTCAAGACAAAACATGGAGATGTAATTGAAAAAGCATTAACTAGGACTAGATAATCATTTCAATTTAAATACAGCCTTTGCACTGGTAGCCATGTGCAGGCTCTGGGTCTATTTCTTCTATTTACCTTGACTAATTGTTTTGTGGCCCAATTGTAATACCAGAACAAGGCCTCAAATATTATTATTGCTACCAGTTTTAAATGATAGCAAAATGCCAGGATATGCATACTATGTATGACCTCATTTAATTCTTACAGCATCCTTTGAAAATGGACATTATTATTCTTATTGGACAGTTCAGTAAACTGAGGTTCATGAAAGGTAAATGACTTGTCAAGGTCACATAACTAGTAAAGATCAGAATGAGGCCAGACGCGGTGGCTCACACCAATAATCCCAGCACTTTGGGAGGCCAAGGTAGGTGAATCGCTTGAGGTCAGGGGTTCGAGATCAGCCTGGCCAACAAGGTGAAACCCCATCTCCAAAAAAAAAAAAAAAATTAGCTGGGTGTGATGGCAGGTGCCTGTAATCCCAGCTACTTGGGAGGCTAAGGCATGAGAATTGCTTGAAACTGGGAGGCAGAGGTTGCAGTGAACTGAGATAGTGCCACTGCACCCCAGCCTGGGCAACTGAGCGAGACTCTATCTCAAAAAAGAAAGTAGCATAATGAGACTCAAACTCAATTTTTTTTTTACCTCAGATCAATCTTCTTATCCCCTAAGGAAAAAGAAAATACGCCTTTGCTAAGTTTTCTAAGCTCTGAGTCAAACAAACTTATAAGCATGTCCTTGAAAAGGAATCATTTTATGTGTATACTCAATACATTGCTGTTATTACTATTGCTGTCAACTTTGATTCTCCCTGCATGTAAAATGTTTAACATACTTTTACTTATTCCTCCTACTCCTTCTCCACATCCTTCTCCATCACTACACCCCTACTAACCGAGGCCACAGCTCAGTCATCCCTGTCCTGGTTGCTTCAAACACTAACCCCTGTGAAGCAGAGGGGTCTTGAGTTGTGGTGAGTGTTTGATTATTCTGGATTGATGGGTCAATAGTAGAACAAGGAAATAGTCTTCCTCCCTGCTTTAGTGGGAGCAGGTTTTCAGTTTCCCTAGAAACATCACAGAAGCAGGCCTCAGAAGATGTTCTTCTATACAGGCTCATGGTCTTGCAGTTGCACAAGTGCCTCCCAGTTCTGGATAAAATTTACATGTTAGTACTAAACGTTAGTAGATGTTTGAATTATCATCATCTGTGTCTCCGTGGGAATTTTGGAAGAAATTTGAAAGATCCAATTTGATCTTGATTCTGAGATGCTTGGCATTAAAAAAAAAAACAAATTCCAGCCAAGTCTGTTGAGTCAGCTCAAGGATGTTAGCTCATAGAACTGAACAGGTTAAAATTGCGTGTGTGTCATTTTATACAGACAGAATGGTGATAGTATAATAGCAAGAACAAAGGTATTGGCATCGAGCATACTTGGGGTTTGAATGCTGGCTTCACCAACTCTTAGGGGAGGCCTTGGGCACAGCATTCAATCTTTCTGCACCTCATTTAACTCATCTGTAAAATGGGGACAACAATGCCTACTTCCCCAAGTATAATGAGGGTAACGGAAAGCTACAAGTACATAGCAACCGATCAATGAATTGGAGTTAATACTGGGGTGAGGTAGTGCTCTGTTATTACCATCATATCAAATGCTAACCCCGCGGGGAACTGTGGTGATTGCCTGGAAAAAGCAAACTCAAATCAACTCCCATTGCGTCGACCAGCGTGAGTTCTGTTAACTGTATACGTAGATTATGAACTACTTGGTTGATTTACACTTTTCTGCAGCTGAGGAAAAATATTTACTGGGCAGATTAAATCAAATTAAAACAATCAGATTAAAAGGAGCCTGGAGGCTGCCTTTTAGCTCAGCAAGGGACAAGTTGCCTTGTTCTGAGCTGCAAACTCATGCCAGCAGCTTGACTGATTTACCAGTAACATGAGGAGGTGTGACTGGAACTGCAAACAGGGCTGAAACACTGAAGAAGGAGTGTTTTTCTCTTCACACTGTATTCACATATCAACTCTGGGGACAGGCTCACCTCACTAATTTAGACCAACATAGATAAGGAATGCAAAGCTTGAATGAGAACACATCTGCTTACACATCCATGATGTAGGAAGTTTAACTTTCCATTACAGGTAATGCCATCTTATAAATAAGTCATATTTCCAAGGTGAAATTGTAAGTGAGCTCCTTATAATTCAGAGCAGATGTTCTTACACATGTAAATTTATATTCCATGATCCATCTCCCAGATCAGCCACACAAGTATTTCTAATCCAAATGGCATAAGGTGACATGGGCCACACCCAAGCAACACTAAGCCCGATAAAATAGTGTTCTATAACCAGAGCGTGTGTTTGTTTGTTTGTTTGCTCTTTTGCTACTTAGACAGTCAGTATAAATTAATTCTTTTAAGACACTGTTTTTAAAACGTTCTATTTAGTGGCCATAAATAATATTATTTTTTAAATATGGGTTTCTTCTATCAGTCTTCTAGTCCCTTCTAATCTAAACTGCACTGGCTGAATTAACTTAGTTATGTCACAGGAAATACTTCTTAACCCATTTTACTAAACTGTGTTCTATAGCTTAGTATTTCAGGAGTTGTTAATAGTCCTGAAAAAAGAAAAAATAAAGTTACTTTGTAGAATAAATTTGGAAAATATAGCACACTAAGGCTCCCTGGTGGAGATTTGCAAAGCACACTCAGTTATTGAAGATTCTAAGATAAAGAAACCTTTTAAAGTTCTTGTCATCAGTTGTTACTAACACTTATTTTAATACATAACAAGTTTTCATTTCATATCACCCTAATTGACATCCTGAGAATAGGGTTCAAAACGCTAGCCTGGAAAATGCCAATTTACTTATTTACACCTAAAAGTGTCTATGTTGCATAACATCTGTGATAGACTAACAGCTCAATACATGTGGTTGCAGTAGCATTCAGTACAATAATAATGAGAACAATATACTGTAGCTAGATCATAGATAACCTGAACCTCTACAGACTTTTCTGAGAAGGTAATGATTTATCGAACATAGTGTTCAGGGGATAATAAAATTTAAGGTTGTGTGAAAGGGGGTCATTACTCCTTCTGTTCAGGGACAGTGTCTTTCCCAATGACTAGGGACTCCCAGGAGAATTTGCTTGGGTTCAGTGTTCTCCATAACCAGGGGAATTTTGATTTATACTGGCATTCTTCCTGCTGAAAATATCCCCTGTAATATATAGAAAAATTGAGTGCTTCATATATATATATAAAACATATATATAATATATATGTGTGTGTGTATGTATGTATTTCCCCTAAGGAAATAATTAGTCTAGTCCCATTACAGTTGTTTTTATTCTAAAAATATATGTAAAAAGCCCTGTATTCAGGCCGGGCGTGGTGGCTCGTGCTTATACTCCCAGGACTTTGGGAGGCCGAGGCAAGTGGATCACGATGTCAGGAGATCGAGACCATCTTGTCCAACATGGTGAAACCCTGTCTCTACTAAAAATACAAAAATTAGCTCAGCGTGGTGGCATGTGCCTGTAGTCCCAGCTACTCAGGAGGCTGAGGCAGGAGAATCGCTTGAACCCAGGAGGTGGAGGTTGCCATGAGCCAAGATCCCACCACTCACTCCAGCCTGGCAACAGAGTGAGACTTTATTTAAAAAAAAAAAAAAAAAAAAAAAAAAAAAAAGCCTTGTGCTCATATAAGACTTTAAAATTAAACTTGAATTCGGATCCCAAGCTCTGAGGGAGATGGTTCTGAGATAATGAGATTACATAGTCTGCTGATGGTAGAAGACAAAAATCACATTACTCGGTGCCTTGGTCCTATCTCTTCTTGTGCTGAAAGTATGTATTCTGGCTGGGCAAGGCCAGGAACTTTTGGGGGGAATTCACTGTGCAACATGGATTCCCAGCAGGCACTATTGATCTGACCCAGAAAGCTCCAGGTCCAGTCTCATTTGTAGTTCTCGCAGGTCTGTTGGAGGCCAGCAGCTGGCTTTGGCTTAATTACCTCCCTAGCCAGTGAAGTTTGTGTGGCTTTCTACGGCACTTAAGAACAACTGACACCAAAGGGTTTGGTTTCATGTACTTGAACTTGGGTGACACGAATATTTTGGTGGTGAATCAGTCCTAGAAAGGGGAGGTGGGTAAGGTAGGGAGTGTTTACAGAAGACATTTCATCACCACTAGTCAAACATGTCTCATTGTTGGTTCAGGAGGCACTGGTATTTTCCTCTTTGAAGGGGATGCTCAGGGAGCCAAGAGCTTCCACCCTGGAGCTCAGCTCCAGAGAAGGGCAATGGCCAGTTGCACACAGGGAACCTGCAGGACTAGTTGCTTTGGAATGTTGACAATCTTGGGGAAAGGGTTTTATGTCTTTCCTCAGGGGAAGGAAAAAAAAGCTGGTAGATCTATGTAAAAAAGGCTGAGGCTGTCTCTGGGACTTGGGGCTGCTAGTGACAGCTCATCTTTCTGCCTGGCTTTCTTTTAAAGAACCCACTAGTTGCAGAACCCCAAAGATAAGGTCAAGAAACTTGTAATTTCAAAGAATCAGTACTGCCAATATCAGTGATAAAGAAAGTTCAGCTGGAAGATGAGAATATGAGATTTCTTTGGCTTGAGTACATCTCTTGCACTATAAGTAAGGAAGCTCCAGACCCTACACAGTTGTGTTCCCTACAACCCTCACCCCTCATGTTAAAAAAAAAAAAAGAGAGAGAGAGAGAGGGCATCCTGGCCCTTAGTGCCCTCCCAAGCCTTGGGAAGTGGAAATCATCTGAAAGCTTGCAGATCTCCTGGAAGTGTGGCATTATGAATGGCAAGGGGTCCCAAGAAGATTGCGTGTAGAAAATCCCAAACTGGGCCATGCCAAGAAACACAAACCAAAAGGAAATATTTTATGAAAACAAACAAAGCTACTGAGTCAAACATACAAAGCAGGAAAACAGAACAAAAGATTATTTGAGGCCTGAGGTCTGAACATTTTGAAGCCACACATGTGCTAGGCCAGCCCAAGAACATGAAGAGCCTTACAGCTGTGTAAGCGCAGAGGCAGCCGGCTCCCATCAGGGGCTCCCAAGGGTCCCTGCAAGCCCACCGAGCTTGCTGGTTATGCTCCTATATCATCTTCTCTCCAACTTCAGTGCAGCCTTGAGCTACACAGAAACAGGGGTTTTCCACAGGAGGCTGCACAGATAGGGCTAACAGAACTGATTCCACCTACTGAGTAATTCCTGTTGCATGCATGTTAATTTCCTCCAGTCCTAAATTTTTCCTACAGGAGCCCTAAAGAATATTAGTGTTAGAACAAAACGTTTGGTTATCGGAATGTCTAACCAAGAACTTGCCACATATTATACAATCTTCAGAATCTCAGAATTCTGAAACTAAATCAGTTTGGCTGAATCATTTAAATTCCCAAGAATTTGAACTCCGTGAAATAAGATACAAGTGGGACTCATATTAGGGTCAAACATATGTTGTAGCAAATAGACTTAGATTCCTGCGTACACAAGCCTCTATCCGAGGGAAGTGTCTCAGTGATACTAAATTCTGAATCCATTTACACCTTCCTTGGTGTCACTAGAAGACTTTTTGAACCAATTGCCTTAGCCACAGCAGTATGCTTTCCATGAAGACGTACAACGATGCCATGCCTTTGGCTTTTCTGAGTGGGTCGGTAAAACAGATGCTATATGGAAACTGCTCAAAATTTGTTGTAAAACTACTGTCAAGAATAAATGCAACCATATCCGATTGCAAGTTATTTTTACAATTAGATTTCAGAAAATGTGTATCTGTTGAGGAATGAGTGTATTTTCTCTGTCCTGTTGATGAAGCTCACCCGGTTTTCCTTGCTTCTGTGGTTGCCAGAAAGTTTTTCTCCAAACATCTTAATCGTAACTCTACAATGTCTCATGGTCAGCTCATTTTTGGCCTCCTCCTTTCTTTAATCCTGCTTTTCCTATACACACACACAAACACACACACACACACAAACACACACACACACACACACACACACCCTTCTCTGGTATTAAGGCTCAAAGATCAGGAAGTGTTACTCTAATTAGCAAAGAAGAATTATAATATATGATTGTGGCCATCTTCAGATACTATTCCAGAATGAACATCCAAGATCCATTCATCTCCCAGTGCTGAAGAGATAACGATCTTCCCTGAAGGAAGGGTGGCATATTCCATATCATGGAAGCAATAACCCTCTGCCCTCCTTCTTGTCCCTGGAGGTTGATTGGGAAGGAGAAAAAGCATAACACTCACCATTGTTTAACTGAGCACATTGTTGTGTTTTTGGATAAGCACAGAGAGGTCAGGAACTAAGTCTGGAATTTAGGCAGGGGAATGTGGAATGGCTCTGCATGATCCAGTGGAAAGTGTTGTGGAGAAGTTGCTGGAGGGTAGTGATGTTAGGGAAGGAGTGGAAGAAGCTACAGGGAAACATATCGAGAAACTGGAGTCTTAGTTGGTGAAAAAGACCAAGGGAATTTTCTGGAGTAGGAATTTTTATGCTCTACGAAAATTATCTGACAAACAGAGCTGTAAGATAAACTGGTTTAACACTGTTTTGTTACCAAAATTATGTCTTTTGATTATGTCAAGGAGGAGGCTGATGGAGATGGCAGAGAAATAATAGGATTTAGAAAATGATATCAGGGAGAAAGAATTGGAGGGTCCCCTGTTTAGGTGAATATTAAGATAAGATAAAAAGAAAAAGAATAGGGAAAAATAGTATGGAATGGAGAATCCAGTGTATGCAAGTAAATCCAGTGTATGCAAGTAATTCCAGTGAAAACTTTTTGGACAAAACAGAGGACTTGAGAATTTTCAAACATATGTGCAGACACCACTGCCCTCCCACAGTAGTTGGATTAGTGTGTGGAGGGGATTCATGGTAATCATATCAAAATCTCATGGACAGAAGTTTATGTTTGCAAATATATTGCTATTTTGATTCTCATCAGGGAGGCAGCAGCCTAAAATTTTGCAAGCTTCCTTTTCACAGATCTTCATCAACAGCATAAGCACTTGGATATTGCCTAGTAGTTCAGGAGAGGAACCAGGGCAGGCATGTTCAGTGCCCAAGGAGACTCTACAGATACTCAAAAGAGAGGATTCTGCAAACTAGAATTACCAGAGGAGGCTTCATGTAGGATGTAGGTTAGGAGCAGATCTGGAAGGATAACTTTTCTACCCTTATTTGTTGACTAATGAATAGAGGAATGCATGATAGTTAGACTAATAGTGCCATGAAAAATATTTTACAAATCTTTTTAAAAAAGCTATGGTGCCATGAGGAGTACTTAACTTGTGTCCAGATGGAAAAATAGAATAAATAGAAAGGCATTTAACTCTATAGATGTGATTTATTCGTGAGTAATTGTCGAGAGAAGTAATTACCATTATATTACTCTTTTGAAAATTATAATTTCCAAAATGCAGAGGAATGTTGAGTACACATCTGACTCTGAAGAGAATAACTTCTATGCATCAAAAGAGATGAATTAGCTGTCATAACTTGGATCATCCATTTGAGAGGGGGTCAGTTTTGAGCTACTTTATTACTAGAACTTTGTATTCAAGAAGCAAAGATAGCTGTGGTTTAGAATTTGATTAAAACACCTCACATCTAGTGGCAAATTCTTCAGTTTAAGAGGAGAAATAAAACATTCCCCCTTCTATCATTCTATGTGTACATATGAAATTTCATTGATAATTTTGATTAATCACTTATAACCTGCCTATTTCCAATTAAAAAAAATGATTTGATAATAGTTAAAATGTAAAGAAAATGAATGCCAGCAAGGATATACAAAGGAATGTGATAGAGCCTTTAAAATGTAGTGCCCCGGCCGGGTGCAGTGGCTCACACCTGTAATTCCAGTAGTTTGGGGAGCCCCAAGGTGGGCAGATCACCTGAGATCAGGAGTTTGAGACCAGCCTGGCCAACATGGTAAAACCCCATATCTACTAAAAACAAAAAAAATAGCTGGGCATGGTGGTGCATGCCTGTAATCCCAGCTATGTGGGAGGCTGGGACAGGAGAATTGCTTGAATCCCAGAGGCAGAGGCTTCAGTGAACCAAGATCATGCCACTGCACTCCAGCCTGGGTGACAGAGTGAGACTCCAAAAAAAGTAGTGCCCTGAATCAGGACTGAGATAGAGGGAATAAGACTGAAACTTCATAGACACCTCTCACACAACAAGCTCTTTATTCCCTCCTACCTGAATTTGTTCACAAACATTTGCACATTGATGTCACCTAATGGAACATTTAAAGTGTTTAGTACATGTTCTAAATGTGCTAATTTTGTCAGACTGTAAAAACCTAAAGGATTCAAACAACTTTTTCTACAAATAGGTACTTAAAAATAATAATTGTGTTGTGTATTGTATTAGTCCATTTCATGCTGTTGATAAAGACATACTCATCACTGGGTAATTTATAAAGAGAAAGAGGTCTAATAGACTCACAGTTCCACATGTCTGGAGAGGCCTCACAATCATGGCAGAAGGTGAAAGGCACATCTTACATGGCGGCAGGCAAGAGAGAATGAGGATCAAGCAAAAGGGGAAATCCCTTATAAAATCATCAGATCTCTTGAGACTTATTCACTACCACAAGAACAGTATAAAAGAAACTGCACCCATGATTAAATTATCTCCCACCAGGACCCTCCCACAACACATGGGAATTACGGGAGCTACAATTCAAGGTGAGATTTGGATGGGGACACCACCAAACCCTATCGTGTATCATACCATATCATATCATATCATATCCTATCACTGCTCTATGGTCTACAAAACACATTGACATATATCTCATTATATCTGACTCCAAGTACTTGGAAATTAGAATTTTCATATGCTGTATTGTAATATTGTGCCTACTTTTAAAGTACTTTCTCATTCCCAGTTTGCAGATGCAGAAATCAAAATGCTACCAGCTGTTTGACTTATAATATAGACTGATCATTTTAAAAACCTGTCTTTTTAATGCCTGATCATTAAAATATCCCATTGATAAATCCATTTACTTTTATTCTTTTATTCTTTGATTTGGAGATCCTATTTTTCAGAAAGCTCAATATTAATGCTGTATTATTTCTCTCCTAGTTCTATATACATATATATAGATAGATAGACTGAAGTTGATATGATACATATATACAGTTGATGTGATATGATATATATCCTATATATAATGAAGGTACTTCTTAGAGTTGCTAATGATATATATCACATAATAATATATATAATATATATCAAATAAACAAAATGTTTCCACCATGTTACTGAGTTTGGAAAAGTAATATACTTCTCAGAGTTGATAATGATACATATATTATTATAAATATATGTCATATATATTTATATTTATACCTATATATCATATATACATATATCTCTATATATCATATAATTATATACATATATATATCATTTTCAACTATAAGAAGTATATTAGTATTCCAATCTCAGTAACATGGTAGAAACATATTTTATTTGTGGAACACTTTTTCCACAAATAAAATATTACCAACAGAAAAGTACTGAAAACATACAAGTGAGCTCACAAGAAAGACAAATGCCCAGCTTCTAGAAATAAAAAAGAAATAATAAAAGAGACTGAAATAATCATATATAACACTTGTAGGAGGCAACTAAAGCAATGCTTACAGGGATATGTGTCCCTACAAATAAATATAGATATAGACATACAAAATTAAGAATGACAAGCTATGAGTTAAATGTGCAATTTAAGAAGGTAATCTAAAGAAAGTTAGAGGAAGGAAATAATATAGACAAACAAGATAAAAAAGAGAAAAATGATAAATCCAAAACTTATTCTTTGAAAGGCTAATAAAATAGTCAAATATCTCAAAGCTAGTCAAAAAAAAAAGAAGAAGAAAAAACAAAATAAAAAGCAGGACAAAACTACAGGTACAGTAGAACAGTATAAACTTTTCCCCAACTTTACAGAATGTTAGAAAAAGTTTCATGCCAGCAAATTTGAAAACAAATATGCAATGAACAATTTCCTAGAGAAATGAGTAAATTATCAAGGCTAAGCAAAGAAATATTAGAGAAGCTGATCATCTATTAAAGAAGTTAGGTTGGGAGTTTAAAAAAATCCATCTCCCTGCCCCCACCTTTTCATACCCTCCCCTTCCCACAAACCCAAATATCAACACCATCAGGCTCCGACAGTTTTATAGACAACTTTTACTACGCCTTCAAGGAACACAAAAGCCCTGTCTTACACAAACTGTTCCAGAGAACAATAAAAGAAGGAATTCTCCCAAACTTGTTTTATGAGGCTAGGATGACCTTGATTCTGATACATGAAAACCAGAGAAAATTATAGACAGATTTCACTATTAACACAGATGCCGATATACTTCACATAGAGTAAACAAATCTTTCTTCATTTCTCATCCCACAGTTTTCAGAGGCCAAGAGGACATCCTCATGGTAGACGCAAACTAAGTTCCCCCAGTTATTCTTTGTCATCAGCCATGAATGTGGGACACAGGCCACTCTCCCCTGTAGACATGCAAACTGGGTCCCACTCATTGGAAAAATGGCCACACTCTGCATCCTCAGACTTTCTCCTCCATGGTCAGGAGTCAAGAGGAGGCTCACCAGCAGGGAGGAAGGACAGACTCCAAGTGGAACTAAGTCAAATCTCCCCCAGACATTCTGGTCTTTTTTAACAGGATCTGAATAGAAAGAAGACATGCACTACTCCTTACCTCACCAATACACATAGACTCCTTCCCATTTTCTGTGTTGTACTTGTAGAATCTCAGTTATGCTCATTATACACTGTTATTATAGAAGACCGAGACTCCTGAGTCACCGTCAGCTCCTTTTCTCTAACCTCCATAGGTCCTTTAAATATTTCCTATTCTATCCCCATCTCATTAACTCACTTCATTTCTTAAATTTTCTTTTACCATAATCTCTGGAATCCACTGTCAATTATTAGCAAATTTGCCTATATATAAAAAACTTCCTCTAACTCTTCTTGATCCTCTTATTCTTAGAGCCACTTGACACTCCCCTGAAAATTTCCACATAGCTTCCCCTCTTAACTGGAGGAGGAACATATATCCTCTGTGTCCATTATTGCCACTTTTAAGCCATTCTCCTTTCCTACTCCCTTAAAACTCCCAGCTCTGAACCTTGTGGCCTCATTATACTACCACTTTAATTCCTTGTTGCTGTTATCTACTTAATGCCCCTTCATGTCTTAATGATTATACTTCTTGGCTCAGTACATGCAACACTATTTCTATCTTAATTCTTAGTGATTCCAAAATATATATTAAGATGATTCTCCCAACATTCATTAATTCTTTGGACACCTCTCCCCAGAGAATCTTGTCCTCCGTGCTACCTCAGCACCTCTGATGGTTATACATCAGAATTTACATTTCTATAATTGCAATCTCTATTCAATCTCAGATGCATACATTCAATTATCTGACCACCATTTTCTATTTTCCTAGCTCTCTTTCTTTAATACCTGATTCTAGTGATAGATAATAAATATTTATGGACAGAATATATGATTGAATATAATTCATCACATTATAAGATGAAAAGGTTTGTTACTGTTGAAACATGCAAAAAATAAGTAGCAGAAGAGTTAAAACCTAATTTTTAGTGCAAACATTTTAGCAAACTAGTAATAGAACATAATATCCTTAATTTGACAAGTGTTTCTAATAAACTCTACAGCTAATACAATTTTTCAGTGACATTTTAGAAATAGTATTTTTTAATCAAGAGAAACGGGCTTGGTATCACTGCCTCTATTCAACATTGTACTGGTGGGCCTTGAAAATACTATAATACAATTTAAAAATAAAGATTAGTAAAGAAAACAATGTCATTGTTGACTGATGAGGTAATTGTGCAGAAAAATGTACAGAATATCAGAACTGATAAAAGAGTAAATCGAGTTAGCTAGCTGTAAGATAAATATATAAAAATTGACACTTTCCTTACATACTTGAAACAATCAATTTAAACACACAATTGAAAATATACAGATACTACTCACAATAGCAACAAGCATTATAAGATACCCAGGAATAGATTTAAATATATATATATGTGCATATATATATGCACTACATTTACAGAAAGGAAAAAATAAACATTATTAAGAAACATGAAAAATATTCAAATACATGGGTAGATATACCATATATATGAGTGGAAATATTCAAAATCTGAAGTATGGCAATTCTACCCAAATTAATCTATACCTTCAATGCAATTCTTAAAAAATTCAATTTCTTTTTAATGGAACTTGATAAGTAAAATTCAATTTTTTTTTATTTTGGCTAGAATATTGAACATGAGAACTGTTTACTATAGGTACAATAGGCACTACATTGTACAGCAGATATCTAGAGCTTATTCATCTTTTTTGACTGAAACTTTATGCCCATTGAACAGTGGGAACCAAAAGTATCTGGGACAGGTCTCAATCAATTTAGAAAGTTTATTTTGCCTAGGTAAAGAATGTACATGTGAAATGGCCTCAGGAAATCCTGATGACATGTGCTCAAGGTGGTCAGGGTACAGCCTGGTTTTACACATTTTAAGGAGATATGAGACATCAATCAATATGTGTAAGATGTGCATAAGTTCAGTCCAGAAAGGTGGCACAACTCAAAGCAGGGCATATTAGTCCACTCTTGGACCACTATAAAGAAATACCTGAAACTGGGTAATTTATTAAGAAAAAGAGGTTTAATTGCCTCATGGTTCTGTAGTCTGTACAGGAAGCATGATGCAGCATCTGCTCGGCTCCTGGGGAGGCCTCAGGAAACTTACAGTTATGACAGAAGGCAAAGGGGAACCAGGCACATCTTACATAGCCAGAACAGGAGCAAGAGAGAGAGTAGGGGGAGTTGCTATACACTTTTAAACAACAAGATCTCACGAGAACTCACTCACTATCACAAGAACAGCATCAAGTGGGAAATCCACCTCCATGATCCCACCTCCCAGCAAGTCTCCCCCTACAACATTGGGGATTACAACTGAACATGAGCACAGATCAAAACCATATCATTCTGTCCCTGGCCCCTTCCAAATCTCATGTCCTTCTCACATTTCAAAATACAATCATGCCTTCTGAGCAGTACCCCAAAATCTTAACCCATTCTAGCATTAACTCAAAAGTCCAAAGAAGTCTCATCTGAGACAAGTCAGGTCCCTTCTGCTTATGAACCTGTAAAATCAATAACAAGTTAGTTACTGTCAAGATACAATGGGTACAGATACTGGGTAAGTGATTCCATTCCAAAAGAAAGAAATCAGCCAAAAGAAAGGGCTACAGTCCCCACACAAGTCTGAAATCCAGAAGGTCAGTCATTAAATCTTAAAGTTCCAAAATGGTCTCCTTTGACTTCATGTCTCACATCCAGAGCACACTGAAGCAAAGGGTGTGTTCCCAAGGCCTTGGACAGCCCCACCCCTGTGGCTTTGCAGGGTTCAGTCCACAAGGCTGTCCTCAAGGGCTGGCATTGAGTGCCTGTGGCTTTTCCAGGCGCAGGGTGCAAGCCATCAGTAGATCTATCATTCTGGGGTTTGGAGGATGGTGCCCCTCTTATTACAGTTCCTCTTGGCAGTGCCCCAACGGGGACTCTGTGTGGGGGCTCCAATCCCACAGGGTCTCCCCTCCACATCAGGAGGGGCTCCTGTCCACACTACCTTAGTAGATGTTCCCCATGAGGGCTCCACCTTTGCAGTATGCTTCTTCCTGGACATCCAGGTTTTCCATACATCCTCTGAATTGTAAACAGAGGCTCCCAATCTTAACTTTTGCATTCTGTGCACTTGCAGGCTTAACACAATGTGGAAGCCACCAAGGCTTATGACTTGAACCCTCTAAAGTAGTGGCCCAAGCTGTACCTTGACCCCTCTGAACCACAGCTAAAGGTAGAGTGGCCTGGACACAGAAGCGGTGTCTCAATGCTGTGCAGGGCAGTTGGGGCCCTAGAGCTGGCCCATGAAACCATTCAGTCCTCCTATACCTCCAGGTCTGTGAAGGGAGGGGCTGTCATGAAGATCTCTGAAATGTCTTGGAGGCCTTTTCCCCATTGTCTTGGCTATTAGCACTTGGCTCCTTATTACTTACATAAATTTCTGCAGCCTGCTTGAATATTTTTCCAGGAAAATGGACTTTTCTTTTCTACTGCATGGCCAGTCTGCAGATTGTCCAGACTTTTACACTCTGCTTCCTTTTTAAATATAAGTTCCAGTTTCAGGTCATTTGTTTGCTCATCCATGTAAGTGCAGGATATTAGAAGCATCCAGGCTACATATTGAATGCTTTACTTCTCAGAAATTTATTCTGCTAGATACTCTAAATTAGCTCTTTCAAGTTCAAAGTTCCACAGATCTCAAATGTAGAGGCACAACACATCCAGGCTCTTTGCTAAAGCACAGCAAAATGACATTTACTCCAGTTCCCAATAAGTTCCTCATTTCCATCAGAGACCTCAGCCTGAACTTCATTGTCCATATAACTATTAGTATTTTGGTCACAATCACTCAACAAGTCTTTAGGAACTTTCAAATTTTCCCTCACCTTGCTGTCTTCTTCTGAGCCCTCCACACTCTTCCAGGCTCTGTTCATTACCTAGTTCCAAAGCTGCTTCCACATTTTCAGGTATCTTTATAGTTATTCCTCAATTCCCTGTTACCAAGTTTCTGTATTAGTCCATTCTTGCACTGCTATAAAGAAATACCTGAGACTGGATAATTTATAAAGAAAAGAGGTTTAATTGACTCATGGTACCCACAGGCTATACAGGAAGCATAATGCTGGTGTCTGTGTAACGTCTGAGGAGACCTCAGGAAACTTACAATCATGACAGAAGGCAAAAGTGAAGCAGGTACCCCTTACATGGCTGGAGTCAGAGCGAGAGAGAGAGTAGGGGGAGGTGCCACAAATGTTTAAACAACCAGATCTCACAAGAACTCACTATCACAAGAACAGTACCAGGTGAGAAATCTGTCCTCTAGATTTACTAACCTCCCACCCGGCCCCACCTCCAACATTTGGGATTACAATTTGACATGAGATTTGGGTAGGAACACAGATCCAAACCATATCACAGGGGCTTCCAGGTCATAGGTAGATAATAGACAAATGGTTGTATTCTTTTGAGTCTTTGATGAGCCTTTCACCAAATACACAACTTACATGTGAGGGGAAGGTAGAGGAATAGTCACCTATGCATTAGTCTGGCTGAATGAATCTGCATTTTTACATAAACGCAAGGGCAGAGGAAGCAATCAGATATGCATTTGTCTCAGATGAGCAGAGGGATGACTTTGAGTTCTGTCCTTTGTCCGACAACTGTGAAGATGAGTTATCAATTTACATTGCCAGGGTGAAATTCAACAGAACTGTTTTTGGGTAAAGATCTTGAGGATGACAGGGAATTTTCTTATGGGCAAATTATGAGGAGGTATGTACCTTTTTTTCTTTTATCTTTGTAGCTATCTTATTTAGGAATAAAATGTGAGGCAAGTTTGCTCAACGCAGTTCCCAGCTTGACTTCTCCCTTTGGTTTACTGATTTGAGGGTCCTGAGATTTCTTTTCCTTTCACAACAGCAACCCTGTTTTACCCTCTTCCTTGCCCCTGGCAGCCACCGGTACACTAGTACACTCTTTGACTCTATGAATTTGACTATTTTAGAGACTTCATAAAAGTAGAATCCTGAAATATTTGTCTTTCTGTGTCTGGCTTATTTCACTAAGCATAATGTCCTCAAGTTTCATCTATGTTGTTGCATGTTGCAGAATTCTTCTTTTCAAAGGCTCAACAATATTTCATTGTATGTATATAGTATTTTTTCTTTATCCATTTATCTGTCAATAGACATTTATGTTGCTTCCACATCTTGGCTATTTGTGAATAGTGCTGTATTGAACACAGCAGTATTAATATCTCTTCAAAATCCTGATTTCAATTCCTTTTGATTAATACTTGAAGTGAAATTACTGGATCATACAATAGTCTTAATTCTAATTTTTGGAGGAACCTCCATACTGTTTTCCATAGCAGCTGCCCCACTGAAAGGAACCAAGATGAATCTTAAGAAGTATAAGTAGAAACTCACCCAACTAAAATTTCAAAGTTTTAAATGTATTTAGTGTGAATATGAGTATTTCACTGGTGAAAGTTTGGAGAAATGGGCCAAAATAAAAAAACAAAATCCAGAAGAAAAAGCCTCATCAAACACATGTGAAGGAAATTCATATACATTCAGAGGTGACTATAAATCAACAAGAAAATCAGAGACTAGGTAATAAATGTTGTTGGAACAATTATTTATCCATATTGGAAAAAAATTGTACAGTATCTCTATCTGATACTTTATTTAAAAATAAGCTTTATGTGTAATATTTTAAATGTTAATACATTTTTTAATTCAGAAGAAAATATAATTAGATACATATTTTTTCTCAAAATAGAAAGGAATTTCAGAGATCAGACAAAAGTCTAATCATAAAGAATCATTAATTTGTCATCTGTAAAATTAGGCTTAAAATTTCTGTATGCAGGGTTGTGATGTTCAGTAAAATACAATGTGAATCATGTCTGAAATTGTGTATGTGAATAATATTATGCCAGTGAGTATATTCTAAAAATAAATCAAGAAAGTAGTTTAAAGCAAGTCACAGACTCAGCTGGAAGAAAATATTTGTAAAACATGTAACTGGTAAAGAATTAATACTCAGATTATATCAACAATTCCCATAACTTATACTGTAAAGACAAATAATAGAAAATGGATAATGAATAAAATATCACAAAGAAAAAAATCTAGACACACATCTTATACTTTGCCCCAAAATTAGCTCGAAATTCATCATAGACCCATATGTACAAATATCAAATTACAAAACTTCTAGAAGAAAATATTTTATAAAACCTATATGACCTTGGTTTTGATGATGAGGTACAATACCAAAAGCATAATCAATGAAAGAAAAAAATGGATAGGTTTGACTTTATTAAAATTAAAAAGTTTTGCTCTGTGAATGAAAAGGTTCAGAGAATCAAAAATCATACACTGGAAAAATATATTCACAAAACACATCTGATAAAGGACTTGAATACCAACTATACAAAGAACTCTTAAAACTCAACAATTTAAAAAAACCCAATTAAAAAATAAGCAAAAGATATGAACAGACACTTCACCAAATATACATACATATATATATGTGTGTGTGTATATATATTTATATATATGCATATGAAAAATGTTTGACATCATTTTTTCATTATGGAAATGCAAATTAAAACAACAATGAGATAACTCTACATCCCTACTGGAGAACTAAAATTCAAAAAACTGTCAGTATTAACTTCTGGTGAGCATTCAGAGCAACAGAACTCTCATTCATTGCTGGTGGGAATGAAAATGGTAAGCTACTTTGGAAAATAGTTTGACAGTTTCTTACAAAGCTAAACATATAGTCTTTCCATAAAATTGAGCAATCAAGCTGCTCTGTATTTACCAATCTGATTTAAATAAAACATGTCCACAAAAAATCTGCATGCAAATGTTTATAGCAGCTTTATTTACAGTTGCTGAACCTGGAAGTAAACCAAGATGTCCTTCAATCAGTGAATAGATAAACAGTGGCACATCCATGGAGTGGAATATTATTCAAAGATAAAAAGTAAGTGTCAAGCCATACAGAAACATAGATGCAGATTGCTAAATTAAAAAAAAAAGACAATCTGGAAAGGCTGCATATGGAATAACTCCAATTATATGACATTCTAGAAAAGACAAAGCTACAGAGATGGTAAACACAAGCGGAGCTGCCAAGGGGTTTGGAAAGAAGGAAGTATTGAATAAAGTATAGGGAACTTTTCAAGTCAAACAAATCTTTACAACAATAGTAATGGTGGGGGACATGATACTATGCATTTGCCAATACCCATAGAAATGTACAGCGCAAAGAGTTAGACTTAATGCTTGTAAATTTATTTAAAAAAAATTCTAGTTGATCAGGAGATGACAAAATGGGATGCAGGTATTGTGGCAAAAGTAGGTGACTTTATTACAAATATATGAGATAACCTCACTAAAGGGTATAGAAGGAAAAGGTAACTTTTGGAAATGAGTGGCATTTATGAGACTAAAGTAAAAGGTACTGCATATAAGCACTGAACTCTAATAGATAAAGTTTTTTCCTATAGGCCTATGGGTTAAAAATTTGAAACCAGTATATATGTATTCTGGAATTGAACAAGCAAGTAATGGATTGTGATGGTAAGAACCAGGTTTCTCACTGTTGGAGTGGGAGGTTACAGACAAGTAAGGGAAGAAGACTAGAATGATACACATGTTAGAGTTGGAGAGATCTGTATGAACATGAGTTTAGCTTAATATAGATGTAGATGGACACATATAGAAGTCTGTATAGATATGTCGATATACATAGGTTAGTAGGCATGTATATATTTTCTTGCTCTGTTAGCTGAGTGGGCCTGGATAAAATGCTACTCCAACAGCAATAATCACATCTAACATCTAGGTTTTTATTTCTAATATTAATCTCAATAAAAGAAGCCAGGGCTCCAAGGAAAAATGGCTGGTTCTAGGGCTGGGATAGGAATATAAAAGACAATTCTGGAACGTCTTGAAGTGCCAGAAAATAGGGAACTACTCAAAAATAGCATAATAATGGGGGTGTGTAACAGAGGCCCAAGAGGTCTAGGCATGATGACTCACATCTATAATCCCAGCATTTCGGAAGGCTGAGGCAGGAGGATCACTTAAACCCAGGAGTTTGAGACCAGCCTAGGTGACATAGTGAGACCCTTTCTCTACAAAAATGAGAAAAATTAGCTGGGCCTATAGTCCCACCTACTGGGGGGCTGAGGCAGGAGATCAATTGAGTCCTACAGGTCTAAGCTGCAGTGAACTGAGATTGCACCATCGCACTCCCAGTCTGGGCAACAGCAACCCTGACTCAAAAAAAAAAAAAAAAAAAAAAAGAAAAAAAAAAAGAAAGAGAGAGGAGGAAAGAAAAGAGAAAAGACAAAAAGCTAAATGAAATACCTGAAAAAAAAAGTAATGCTGACGAATTTTTTATCCTGGTCTATGGCTGGTTTGCTACACACAGGCCAACATGAAAAAGAACTTTTATCAGCATTAGTTTATTTGTCAGTATTAGTTTGTCAGTATTAGCTTATTTGTCAGTATTAGTTCATTCCCTCTCTTCTATATAGAGGGAATCTTTTTTATTATTAAATCAGCTTTATTGAGGTATCATTTATATACAATTAAGTTTGCTTATTTTAAGTGTATGGTTTAATAAATTTTGACAAATGTATATAGTTGCTTGAAAACCCACAGACAAAATACAGTTGACCTTTGAACCATGCAAAGATTAGGGGCACCAACCTCCTAAGCAGTAGAAACTTTGTGTCTAACATTTTTTTTCTTTTTTCTTTTTTTTTTTTTTTGAGACAGAGTCTTGCTCTGTCACCTAGGCTAGAGTGCAGTGGCACGATCTTGGCTCACTGTAACCTCTGCCTCCCAGGTTCACACCATTCTCCTGCCTCAGCCTCCTGAGTAGCTGGGATTACAGGCACGTGCCACCATGCCTGGCTAATTTTTTTGTACTTTTAGTAGAGACAGGGTTTCACCGTGTTAACCAAGTCAGTCTCGTGACCTCATGATCCGCCCGCTTCGGCCTCCCAAAGTGCTGGGATTACAGGCATGAGCCACCGTACCCGGCCCTCTTTTTTAGTTTTTAACACAAGGTCTTGCTATGTTCCCCATGCTGGTTTCAAACTCCTGTACTCAAGCAGTCATCCTGCCTCAGCCTCCCAAACTGCTGAGATTACAGGCGTAAGCCATCACACCCAGACCTGCTGTATATAATTTTTGACTTCCCAAAATGTAACCACGGTTGGCTGGAAGCTTTACTGATAACAGAAAAAGCTGATTAATATATATAGTATGTTTTTGTTATTAACTTACCTATTTTGAATGTATCGTGTGTTTTTATTGTGCAGTTCTCTGACAATAATGTTAACATTGAACATATTTTCAAGTGATATTGGACATTCATATATCTTCTTTGCTACAGCATCTTTCATATATTTGGTCTCATTTATTTTACTTTTTTTAATATAGAGAGTTATTTGGACCAAGGTTGAGGACTGTAGGACACTGCCAAGTTTCTTTAGAGAATGCTCCCTACCCTCATTTTTTAAAGTGAGGTTGTCTTCACTTTTTATTTTTATTTTTTTGGTTTTACAAGTTCTTTGTGTATGGCAGATACAACATATATCTGTCAAATATTTGTTTTGCAAATATTTTCTCCCAGTCTGCAGTTTATCATTTAATTTTCTTAATAGTGTCTTTGCCAATGGTATATTTTGAAGAGTAGATGTTTTTATTTATGCGTAAGTCCAAATTTTTGTCATGCTTTTGTGTGCTAAGAAAATTGTGTCTGAAAATGAACAGTTTAATGTTAATAATACACATTTAATCTATTTTGAAAAAGAATAAATCTGGGTAGCTGGCTAAGAGGCAGGCAGCAAATCAGGTTGGGTGACAGGCAGGATATGTTAAATGTCTAAAGGGTTCTGGACTTTTGGACAAGTAACTGTTTTCACTCTATGTCCTTCTCGCGAAAGCAGATCCATGTGTCCTACACTAATCTGTTTTTCTGTGCTATGTTCTTTGCTAGATAGAACACCTTTCTGTCCCTAAATCATAATAGCAGCAACATCTACTGTTATAGCCCTTTGGATATTTCAAAGTATTTTTCAATCTCTCAATTTATTTGATCCCGACATCCCTGTGAGGTCAGATCAGAAACTTCTACTATTATGTTTTTATGACACACAAACTTCACTATGCTGTATTTTATAGGTGAGAACTTAAGTAATTGCCTAAGGCTGCACAAGCATTAAGTAAAGTTAGGACTAGAATCTAAGTCTTCTGACATAATATAGGATGTCGCCCGCCTTCCTTGCTAAATGTTTGAGCAATTTTGATTAAACCAAAGTCCTTTTCATGTAGAGTCAGACTGAAATGCAGAGGCTGGGTTAGGGAGAGGGACTGTTCATAAAAATTGGGAATAACCTGCTAATTCATTCTATGTCAAAACAAGAGGCACTGTGATACAATGGGAAAAAGGAGTGCCTTGAAATTAGAAAAATGTGAATTTTGAACACAGTTTAAAAATTTGTGTCTTCTGAGCTGATTTGTTCAATTGAAATATGTGAGATGATTATTCCCTCACTCATTAGACATGTATTTCTTAACATCTGATAATTAGTTGCCTTTTAATAATACGAGCTGAAGTTTTTAGAGCACTTAACATGCCAGAAACTATGCTACCCATTTTATCTATTACATTTGTGACTCAAACCATTTCTATAAGGTGTATAACCTCACCCCAATTTAACAAAAAGTGAAACAAGTTTAGGAATTATGTCTTGCCTGAGCCCCACAGATTATATATTGGGGATCCAAGACTGACTCAAAACCTATGCTCTCAGCACCTAATCCACATTGCATCTCATCTTTAATATGAACACATAACCTTTGCTGGATAAAGTTACTTTGAAAATTTAAAATAATTCATATTAAAGTGGACTGTGATACTTGCCTTTATCCAGTTTCTTCCTCTTTTCAGTGTATGATAGGATTAAACTTCACAGCCAAGCTTGCAGTTGGGTGGAGTTCTACGACTAGTTCTGGCCAGTGGGGTTTGGACAGAACAGATTTGTGCCACGTCCAGGACTGAGTATTTAATTGTCAGCACAGAACCATCCAGTGCTCTGTTTTCCTGCCTGGGAAATTATGGAAATATGTAATAATATAGAGATGCCATGAGACTCAAATGGCCTGGAAAGCTGAACTCACTTATAGAGGAAAGTTACTCCGGAAAGTTTTGCGGAGTGAAGATTGTATGAGAGAAAAATAAAATTTTCTTGTCTTAAATGATTGACATTTGGGAGTGGTTTGTTACTACAGCAAAACCTAGTGAAAGTGTCCTCACTTGTACAACATTGCCCCTGGGGTGGTGGTGATTGTTGTCATTTCAGTGGTGGTTAGTCGTGATGTTATTGTGCATAGACCATCAAGTCATCTCTCAAAGCTAACCTTTTTATGATCCTTGATCCCTTCCCCAGACAGGCAAAATAATATTTTTATAATCAAAGTAGCAAAAATGATATATATGTGAAATGTCATTAAATGGCATGGAAAAGAAGTGAATATATTGTCTGCAGTGTTTAGCAGAAACCTAAGCAGCAGATAAACAGCCTTTTCCCATGAGTTGATTCTAGAGGCTCTCAATCTACTTACAAGTCATTATAAAGGCATTATCCTCACAAGCATGAATGACTTACAAACCATCCCACCACTAAGTAAATTAAAGTGGCCTTCTTGATCTCTATCAGGAAGGCCTTCCCCCTTAACAAGTTCCACATTTCTGACAAACCTTTCTGCCATCTGCTCGAATGGAAACATGTGGCATAACCATGCATGGGAACACTTTGCCCTTGGTAAGAAAAGAGACCTTGGGGAATCATTTGGAAAACCACCCTCTTGGCACACAACCTGTGGCTAGAGTTTGCCCTTAGTCCCTTGTGTGCAATGATCTATTTTGATATGAATGTCATTTTGAATGAATGTATATGAGATATATTTACATACGCTAACCACCAGCATGGTTTCCAGTGGTGTTGGTAATGGTGGCAGGATCCGCATACTGCCATACCACAGATTTTAATTGGGGAATGATATCAATGTCTTCCAAGCCACAAAAGGAAATAAGCCATCTTTAAAGCTCAATAGGATTTATGTAGGGTAGTTGCCCCATGTGTACTGTCCTCCACCTCATCAAGCTAACTCTTACTGATCCTTTAAAATTCACCTCTTCCAAGATGCATTCTCTGATCACCTCATGGGAGTTAGGTAACCCTTCTTCTTGTTCCATTTACTCTGTGCATACCTGTCTCTCTATATAACACAAAGAATATCCAGCTGTGATGTAGCAGCTACAGCTGTTGCTGCCTAGGGTAATTTTAATGATGTTCCACAGTTGTATCATCATGTGCATTTCTTTGTGCCATGGGTATCAATTTTCAAATCCACCTTAAAGCAAAACATGGAACATCCCACTATAGGTGGTTTAAAGTGTTCTCTTCTCCCAGAGATCACACATGATATCAATTCTGCAGAAGCCGCCAGAGAGAACTCAAACCTTTTCATGAAGAGAAAATAAAACAATCATTTCACTAAGAAAGAAGGCCACTTGCATTTTTCATGGCATGCTTTTTTGTTTTCATCTTTCCATAATTTTCAGATGTTGACATTAAGTAACTATCTAATAACTAATGCTTGATGTTGAATCATAACACATACAACGAATTCTCACACACTATGTTGTCATCACTCAGTTGCACAGAAAGTATTTTTATGAAAGCTTCCTAGCAAAAGTCAAAGTATTACAAATTAACACTTTTTATTGTATATATTTAAAGTATATAACTTGATGATTTCACATATTTATAAATTGTGAAATAATCATAATAATCAAGATAATTATCATATCCATAACCTCATGTATTACCATTTGTGTGTGTGTCCATGTGAGACAAGAACACTTAAGGTCTTCCCTCTTTGCAGATTTCAAGTATTCGATATAATTTGTTACCTAGAGTCACCATGTTATGCATTTGCTCTCCAGAACTGATGCATCCTACACAACAGAAACTTTGTACCCTTTGACTAATATCTCCCCAAATCCCCTTTCCCTTAGTCCTGTGTTAGAACTACCATTCTACTTTCTGCTTCTGTAAGTTTGACTATTTTGGATTCCACATATAAGTGAGATCATACAGTATTTGTCTTTTGGTGTCTGGCTTATTTCACTTATCATAATGCCCTACAGGTTATTCCATGTTGTCACAAATGTCAGGATTTCCTTCCTTTTAAGACTGAAAAATACTTAATTGCATATATATGCAAACTTTTATTTATCCACTCATCTTTTTATTGGCATCCAACTCTTGACTATTGTGAATAATCCTGCAATGAACATGGGAGTTCAGATATCTCTTTGAGATTCTGATTTCAATTCCTTTGGATAAATACTCAGAAGTAATATTGCTGGGTCATGTGGTAGTTCTATTTTTAATTTTTGGAAGAATCCCCACATTGTTCTCCATAATGGCTGTACAAATTTAGCATAATAAATTTAACATTCTCATTGTTGGTGGAAATGTACCAAGGATCCCTTTTCTATCCTTGTCAATGCTTATGATCTTTTTTTCACATAATAACAATTCTAACAAGTGTGAAGTAATGTCTCATTGTGGTTTTGATTTGCATTTTTCTGATGATTAGTGATTTTGAGTCTCTTTTCAGGTACCTGTTGGCCATTTGTATGTCTTCTTTGGAAAAATGCCTATACCGGTATTTTGCTCACTTTTTAAAGGGTTATCTGTTTTTTACTAGTTATATAAATTATTTATTTTAAATATTAATTCTTTATCAGATAGATGGTTTACAAATATTTTCTCCCACACCAAAGGTTGCCTTTTCATTTTGTTGATTGTTTTCTTTACTGTGCAGAAACGTTTTAGTTTGATGTAATCCCACTTGCTTGTTTTTGCTTTTGTTGCCTGTGCTTTCCACAGCATATTCAAAAATGTGCTGCCAAGACCAACGTCAAGGAAGTTTTTCTATGTGTTTTCCTCCAGAGGTTTTATAGTTTCAGGTCTTATGTTTAAGTCTTTAATCTATACTGAATTGATTTTTATGTACTCTGTAAAATAAGGGTACAATTTCATTCTTTTGCATGTGGTTATTCAGCTTTTCCAGCACCACTTATTTAAGAGATTGTTTTCCATTGTGTATTTTTGATGCTCTTGTCAAAGATCGGTTGACCATATATGTATGGGTTTATTTCTGGGCTATCTATTCTTTTCCATTAGTCTATGTGTCCATTGTTATGCCAATACTATACTGTTTTGGTTATAATAGGTTTGTAGTATAATCTGAAATCAAGAAGTATGAAACCTCCAATGTTGTTATTTTTTCACAAACCATACTTGATATAATCAAAGCCATGCATAGATATCATTGGATACAGACTACATACTCTGAACCTACACTTTGATCAAGTGCATTGGCAAAAGCTAAGAATTCAGTGTGACTAGTAATAAAGATCCCAAGACATACTCAGTGGAGAATGGGGTGAAGGTAGGAGGAATTTCAAGCTCACAAGGAAATAGGTACATAAAAGTTGTTATACATTCAGTTTTTTGTGAGCCATTCTTAGCAAATTATTTTGTGGTATTTAAATATTTTTACAGATAAATAATTGGACTATATGCTCCTATCTGTTTCAGTAAAGTTTTAGGATAGATACAAATAAAACTACGTCAGTTATCTACTTTATAGTATCCTGCCTTAAGGAAGCATACTTCTGCCCTGAGTGTACAACATGTTGTAATAAAATAACACTTATGTTCTACATAATCATCTATTCATGAGTTTATTTCCCCTCTAGGCTGGTTTTTGAAAACTGTATATTATACATTTTCTATAGCCTGCATGTATAACATTGTAGTTAGTGAATTAACACATTAGTTAATATAACTGACATAACATGAAAACTATAATTCTAATCTTTAAGTGGGGGAAGATTTCTTAAAATGACCATGCTCCTAATAATAAAGACAATTTGTAATTTTGTTTACATTAAAATTAAAATGTCTGTATATAGCAAAACATTTTTTAACAGAGCAGAATGCTAATCTATAAACTAGGAGAATATATTGCAATATACATAAGTGACATTAGGGTAAGTATCAACAACATACAACTTCTAGAAATCAAAAGAAAAGAATTCAAAAGAAAAGTAGGCAAAAGACATGAACAGGTATTTTACATAAGAGTAATTACATAAGACCAATAAATATGAGAAACGTTTGATTTCATTAGGGATGTGGGAAATGCAATCAAGATCTGAATGAGATACCATCTACAACCATTCAATGGCAAAAATCAAGAACTCCAGTGTTTGAGAGAATGGGATCAATGAAATCTATTTCACATTGCTGACAGAAGTGTAAATTACTATTGGAAGACAGCGTGTTATTATCTTGTAAGATTTGATATTCAAACACCTTTATTACATAGCAATTCCATTCCATTCCTAGGTGTGTGTGCATGTGTATGTGTGTGTGAGTGTCCAAGAGCTACTCTTACATATCTGCAGAAAGCACATATAAGAAATCTACAAAATCAATAGCTGGAAATATTACCATGGTCTTTAACAATACAATGGATAAACTGTGATATATTTACACAATGGGATATCTTATAGCAGTTAAAAAATATGAACTCTATATGCAATTATGTGAATAAATCATAGCAATATATAATCGAGCAGAGAAGTAAATCTCAAAATATTACCTAGCACATAATAGCTTTTTTTAAATAAATTTGGAATCAAAACTGAAATATATGCTTTTTGATGCATATATAAAGAAATATGGGGCTGGAAGTCAGGAGGAGTGTGTAGGTGAGGTAGGCGTCTCAAAGTACAACTCGGGATACACAGAGATCTCTAAAGCCTGTGAGAGGCATGCAATGCCTTGGATCAGCACAACCATATGCAAAATGATCTATCTATGAACATCCTACCAATAATTGTGTGTCCACTATTCATAATCACCTGGAGTGAGAGCATAACAATCTCATCAGTGTCCCTCTCTGAGTGGACATGTGTCTCAACTAGCTGATGAGCATATATGATATATACATATGGCAAACTTTTATGGGATTCTGCCACAGAAATGTTAGCCTACAGAGTGGCAATGGTGTAATTAGCATTGCAAAAAGGCCCAGTCTGGAAACATGATTGTCAAGATGAAAATTTCGCAAAGCAATATGGCCTCGTGCTGTCTCTGTGATGAGTCAGTACTAGGATTACTGGAATTGAAAGGGATTTTGGTAAACTAAGAGGTAAGAACTAGAAAGCAGATTGCTCTCAGATTGGAAAACAAAACAATCCCTGAGATATTAATTTTCTAAATAGTAGAATTGATCAGTGCTGAGTCATAGGTTTTTTTCCTTCCCTTCCTGGGACCCCTCCCAGGAAGGAGGAATAATTATTCTGCCCCCAGCAGGAATAAATGTGTTCCTAAATTTGCTGTGACACCAGTCACAAACCTGAATAGTTGCAGTTGATGTTCAGGAGAGTTTTATAAAAGACTGTGAAATAAGCCAGAGAAAACCAAGACAAAACTCTAATTCATGTTTCCATTAAGATGGGAGAATTATTCTAAAATCCCTTTACTAATATCTACTTTTCAATCGCTTTTTGTAACAAAATAAAAAGCTGAAAATTATTGAAAGTTATTTTCTACAAAAGGGAAAATTTTACATTGAAAATTTAATTTTTCACCATGAATAAAATGAAGTTATCAATAAATGCGTCACACTGAATATTTTATTTCAGCTTGTTATATGTAAGGTGAAAGCATGCATATATTAAAACAGGTTGACATAGCTAAAGGTCATTTGTTAAATTGCTCTTCTATAGCATGTATTTGAATGTTCCCAAACATGTCATATCATTTTTCTTACAAAGGCAAATGCCTCAGTCCATTTGTGCTGCTATTACAAAATAACATAGACTGGGTAATTGATAAAGAACCGAATTTTATTTTCTCACAGTTCCAGAAGCTGGGATGCCACCAGATTTGGTACCTTGGGAGGGGCTGGTATTCCCTTCCAAAATATCATTTTGTTGTATCCTACAGAGGGAAGGAGCACTGTGTGAAGGAACCTGGCAGATGGGATAGAAGGGAGAAAAGGGCAGGACACTATGTGGAGCTTTTTTGTTGTCATTAATACATCAAAATTTTACATATTTATGGGGTACATATGACATTTTGATACATACACACAATGTGTAATGATCAAATAACGGTAATTAAGATACCCACCACCTCAAATATTTATCATTTATTTATGTTGGAAATATTCCAAAACTTATTTTCTAGCTATTTCAAAATATACAATTAATTATTGTTAACTTTAGTCACACTACTGTGCTAATCAACACTAGAACTTGTTCATTATATCTTATCTTCTTTCTCTCTTTCTTTCTCTTTTTTTTTTTTTTTTTTTTTTTTTGAGACTATCATCCAGGCAGAGGTACAGTGGCGCCATCATGGCCCACTGCAGCCTTGATGTCTGGGGCTCAAGTGATCCTCTTGTCTCAGCCTCCCAAGTAGCTGGGACTACAAGTGTGCACCACCACGCCTGGCTAATTTTTTATTTTTTGTAGTTACAGGGTTTCCCAGTGTTGCTTGGGCTTGTCTCGATTCCTGGGCTCAAATGATCCTCTCATCTTAGGCTCCCAAAGTATTGGGATTACAGGTGTGAGCCAGTGGAGTTGGCCATTGTTTCTTCTACATAACCTTATTTTTTAACCCATTAACCAACTTCTCTTCATCCCCCCCACCCACCTACCCTTCCCAAATTTTGGTACCCACCATTCTACTCTCTACCTCCATGAAATCTACTATTTTAGCTCCCACACATGAGTGAGAACATGCAATATTCACTTAACATAACGTCCTTTAGGCATGTTCATGCTGCTGCAAATGCCTCTTTCATAAGGACCTTGTATTAGAGTTCTCAAGAGGGAAAGAACTAATAGGAGATATTTATATTTGAGTTTATTAAGGAGTATTAGCTCACACAATCACAAGGTCCACAATAGGCAGTCTGCGAACTGAGGAGCAAGCCAGTTTGAGTCCCAAAGTGAAAGTCCAATGTTTGAGGGACGGAAGCCTCCTGCACAGGAGAAAGAGGTAGATTGGGAGGCTAAGCCAGTCTAGTCTTTTCACGTTCTTCTGCCTGCTTTTTATCTGGCTGTGCTGGCAGCTGATTAGATTGTGCCTACCTAGATTAAGGATGAGTCTCCCTTTCCCAATCCACTGACTCAAATGTTTAATCTCCTTTGGCAATGCCCTTACAGTCACACCCAGGGTCAAAACTTTGCATCCTTCAATCCAATCAAGTTGACACTTAGTATTAACCATCACAGACCTTAATCCCATTAACAAGTGAGGAGCCCTCATGACCCAACCACCTCTAAAAGGAACCATTTCTTAACACTATTGTATTGGTCATCAAGTTTCAACACAAGAATTTTGGAAAGGACTCATTCAAACCATAGCAAAAGGTGAACATATTTTACATTATGTGTGGTGAGACCTGACATCTTTACTTTTCTTCTCAACAACTAGAAATCTAACGAAAGTGAGAAAGTTTTAAAGAGATCAGAGCAGTTTATTGGTAGATTCTTGGTTCAATAACCTAAGTAGGTCATTTTCTTCAGTAACCAAAATAGTTTACTTCATAGTGGTAATTCTTCCATTCATCAGTGTAAATTCTAGGTAGTTCTCCAAAGGTGAATTGAAAATAAGAGCTTTTAGAAACTGAAAACTTTGCAAATGTTTATTAAGTTGGTCAAATTTCCATTGTGGTCTAGGTCATCAGCCAAGTAGATAACACACATAGAAAAGTTCTATTAACAATCATAACGAAATAATGATTAATAGATTTCCCATATCCAAGTTACTTTGATCTTTACTAAGTGTCTACCCTCTAGTCATTGTTTCCTGGTTTGATTACTCATAATAGTCAGGAAACAAGAAGTACCCACCTTCTATCTAATAAAATGCATCATTTTGCTACGTACAGCACAAATGGGAAAACAAGGTCAGATGTAACATGCTATGAACCCTGCATTCTTTTATTAGAATTGGCTAATTACCCAAGTTCTAGATGGTAAATGACACAATGTTCTTATTTAACAGCAGGTTCCTCATGTAAGATGTAGAACTGCTTTTAGAGTGCCATAAAATTTGATTTATGCCACTGCTTGCCAAACATTAAATTTCAGCGTTTAAATAGAAAACAAGGATGAACATCTCCTCCAGTCTAAGTATTGTTTTACATTGCATTGAGTGTTTTTGAAAGAATCACATGTTCCTAGAGGATAAGGACATTTCCTAACCTCTTTGTGTTTCTAAAAATGTAAAAGCATAATAACTTCAAAAAAGTTATAAATGAATAAATATGTGAATGATGTCAATATTACCTTGCTTGACTATAGTAATCATTTCACTATGTATATTTATATCAAAACATCTTGTTGTACACCTTAAATACACACAATAAAAACTGTTAAAGGTGTAATCAACAAAGTATTACGGATGGCTGTTACCTTAAGTGGGAAGAGATAAGGAGATGAGATAGGAGGATTACATAGCATGTTTTTGTCAATATTCTAGTTTCTATATGGGACTTTGGTGTACGGGTAGGAAAAAAAAATTCTATCTTAATATCTAAAAGATTTCTCTAAAATCAAACTAAAATCAGTAAGAATATGAATACAGAAAGTAATGACACCTCTAAATGATTTTTTCAATTTGAAGAAACTGCTTTTGAATCATATACAAATATCAGCAAAAATATATTTTTTGATTTTTCTAATGTAATTCATTTTTTCAAAGAAGGACAAGCTACATAAGAAACAAAAAATAAAAATATTCAGTATAAAGAATTGATTAAAGAAAAGTAACTTCATAGAAATAAACATAAATGGTTTGAATAACCATTTTATTTTATCATTTGTAGGGTAAAATAAATGGAGATAACTTAGTCATTTTAGAAATACATTTTTCCATTGTGAACCTCATTTTTAATGCAACCTATAAGAACCAGGTGAAGAAATACTTGTGTGACTCTGTTCTCTGCCCAAAGCTCACTCACATCCAACCATAAACCTTAACTTCACAAACAGTTTTCACTACATAAGGAACCTAAAGTATATCAGCCAATGGTCTGCTCCTTAATTGTAAGCTTTCTTTAAATAAAGTTATAGAAGTTTTCATTAACAGATATATAAGTACATGAAATAAATATTACGTCTCTATTCGTGATCAGGGTAGAACAGAGCTTATCGATTTCCCCACTACTTCCTTCTAAATCCTCTAATATATGCCACATCCAACTTACAAGTACCACACCAGCAGCTTTTCTTCTGTACAGCAACTCTGTTGGACAACGAACACCTGACATTCAAACACCTTATGCATATGAATGTCTGACTGTTCCCATGCTGAGGTCACAGATACTTCTCTGCAAATCCTGATTAGCAAGAAATTTGACCTGTGTTAATAGCCATTGCATTCATAGAAGGAAATTAAGACATATTTCTCATTCGGAGTTCTAGGTTGAAACCAGGAAATAATCTTGTAGTAACAACATGGCTTCCAGGAATCCATAGATGTCTATTTGACTCACTATATTCCTGAAATGTAACTCTAAAATCTGTCTTATTGGCAGAGTTAAACGATAAAATTAATTTTAATGATGGGGACAGCTATGTAGGTTAACTCCTAAGTCAAATTACCAAGAGACTTTTTGCCCTGGTCTTCCAGGGAAATAACTTTCCCAGGTATTTTGCATTCATTTTCTCTAAAGTTCAAGACAACCCTATATAGTAGTTACGAAGTTCTACATTTCACAGATGAGAAAACTGAGTTGTCAAAGTTCACAGGACTAGTAAATGCCAGGCCTGACGTATGAATCTACATCTGTCTCAATCTGAAGGCTGCACTCCTTTAATTTTAGATGAACAATTTTAAACTTACCAGCAAACTGGATAATTTTAAAAACCACAAGTTCATTGCAACCAAACAGGCATAATAGAGGTGGTAGATTAATTCAAAAGCCAGTATACACTGCCTTTCATGAACATTTGGAAACTATAAAAAGTCAAATCAAGCCCCTCTTCATCCCCATTTGTTTATCATAGCAATGTTACATTACAAACAAAATCCTCTGCCAAAACTGCTTTAAATGCCTGATAGGTTTGTTTATTTTCACCATATTTCTACTTTTTCCCAGAGTACAGACCAGCTCACTTCACCCTACAGTGTGTTACATTGTACTGTGCAGGGGTCTGGAGGTGGAAGTGGGTACACAAACTTCTTATTCTGGTCTTTTTGGTTTACAAAAGGTTGCCCAGTGAGGGCCCATAAAGGTTTTTGTGAAGGGCCTACTATTGGAAATATTATCATTTATAGTTTTTGTAAAGGTTTATTCTTAACATCAAAATTATAATTTGAATCTAATGTCCTCAAGTTTAATAAGACATGATCTACAGTTTAACATAGCTTCAGGAAATTAAGAACTGTTATGTTTAGGAAAATTGAAAAAAAAGCCACAGGTATCATATGTGGAATTAAGTGGATAAAGAAGTGAACTGACTCTCTTTGAATGCACAAATCCCTGGAGGACTCATCTCCAGTAAGCAAGATGGCGCTTATCAGCAGTGGGCCAGGAAAAGCAATCCCTAAGATGAAACAAACAAACAAACAAAAAGTTTGATGGTATGATATAGGGTTATAATTTAAGACTAAAGTGTTAGAAATCTAAGGACCCCAGAATGGCCATTGTGATGAAGCAGCCCAGTGAAAAGGGTTAGAGGGCAGAGCATTAGAGAACAGTGCATACGAGTCACTTGGGGATCATTTTAAATTTCACTTCTGATCATCTGTGAGTTCTGCAGTAAAACCTGCAACTCCCAGGTGACCCAAGGTTGCTAGTCCTCAGATCATACTTGAAGTACTAAGGTTACAGGTTATTTGATTATATATCAGTGTTACTTACACTCTGTGGTAGAAAAAGACTATACTTAGGAAAAAGTGGCCATGCCACATGAAACTAGGGCAGAAATTACAGGATGGTAGAGTCTGGATGTGTACCTGCCAGGACATCATGGGAAGAGCCTAGCCTCAGAGTCCCCAGCGGGCTCCTACTTGCAATAGACCTTGGATAGGTCTCCTCCAGGGTTAATATTGTGAATTCAGTAACACATTTTCTTCTCATATGGCCAAAGAGACAAATACTGGCACATGTTAGAGTATCACAATTTCTGCAATAATTTATTAATTTGTTTAGGAATCATGTCTGCTTACCATACCTCTATGCTATGACTTCCTCTACCTCCCCAATCACTTTTCTCACTGCTTCTGGAAATGCTTCAATATGGAACAAAAACTCTTGAATCCAAATCTGTAAATAGCTTTAAATGACAGAAAGCACAAACAATAGTCTTCTGATTAGAACTAGTTTGTAGACCCATGCATTCCTTCTCTCAGGAGAGCATGCATTGCTCAGGCCTCTCTGTTCTTTCTAACATGTATAGTTTCTCCATTGTGCACACTGAATTGTAAAAAGAGTGGAAATTCATTTCTGTTCTGTGGTTATATTACCTCTCTACTCATTATATATAGAGCCTGATGGTGAATGTGCCATTGGCAAACTCTCCATACAGGCATTGAAATCATACAAGCAGGACAGATATTGATGATGCTAATGAGAAGAGCACCTGTCTCTTCCTGTTAGCAATTACACCTAGTTGTCCCTTTGCCACCCACAATTCTTTCTCATGCGGCTTTTCAAAGAATCCTCTGCTTCTCCATCTCTCAATAGCCCTCAACAATATGGCCTTATATAAAAGTCTGATAGAATACAGTATCAAAGTACAGAGCTACTTTAAAACATATCCCTATATAGAATGTGAAATATAGAATGGTTCACTCTACTAACGTGTTTAAAGAAAATAAGTTGAGCTGGTTGGTAATTCTTTCAAATATCCAAACTCTCCATCTGTCATCCCCACACATCCACCCACCCTCCCATAAACATGAATGATTATTAGTCATGGACTGCAGGAAAAACAAGGGCATGGAAGACAGACCCTGTCCTTAAGATATTGTTAGTCTCTTAAGTCATATCAAATTTTCCATTTAAACACTCACTAATTTACTAAATCCTCAGTGAGCACCAATGATATACCAGACACTGTGCTAAGTGCTGAGAATAACTATGAACAAGACTGACATGGGCCCTGCCTTTCCAAACCTCATGCTGCAGTGGGGGAGACATAAAAAAGTTGCACAGCACATGACCTAGCAGCTAAGAACCAAAGAGGGACAGAGACACTGTTGCAGTAGTTCAAGGAGGCAAAAACCCATGTCCCGATGGAGTAGTCAGGGAAGGTGCTAGGAAGCAGTAAAACTTGACTGAAACTGAAATAGGTAGAAGGAGTTCAAATACTCCAGGCCTTCTAAGATGCCAGCTAGTTCCTGGTGGGGGTGGGGACAGAAAAACTTAAGAGATATTTCCTAGCCGAAGAAACAAGTCTTGCTGAAGTAGAAGTTTCTGTTGTGCGTTTTTCCTTAAATTAGGTAATACCTACAGTTGGGAGTGCTTGGCTAGGTGCAAGAGATATAAGAATTCATAAACATCATCCTGAAGCAACAATTTCCCTAAATGATAATTTAATACGCGTGGGTGTGTATGTGTATGTGTAATGGAATGTAAAATTTGCATGAATATTTAAGATGTAACAGAAGACTTCACAGATATGGTTTTTTTCTGTATCAGCTCACTTTGGCCTCTACAGCCATGCCATTCCATGACTGCTAACACACCGCAGTTTCTCTTCTATATGTTGAAGAATTTGCTGATGGGAAGGACGAAACCCTGCTCTTCTGAGAAATGAGATATATATCAGGAAAATTGGCTTGAGTCATTATATGAAAGGCTAAATACCAGACTAAGGATTTCAGGTTTCATTGATGATGTTGGAGTACTGAATACTTTCAATCTGAGCCAGGACTCATGAAAGCAGGTAATGACTACATTTCTGAGTCTCATTGCTTGTAAATGGGGGGACATGGATACTACATGGGTCTTTATCTGAGGGCCAGATATGAAAAAGGAAACATAAGAAAGGACAAATTAAATAGATACAGGCAAGATATATGCACAGTATGGTGTTCCTGGAGCAGGTAAGAGGTACCAGGTATATGTGGTCTGGGTACTGCACACCTAAGGTGCTTGGTAAAAAGCATCAGAGTCCTAGGAACACTAAGAACATGTATGGTTCAAGCTTGATTTCTTCCTAGCAGGTAGGAGAGTAGGAATTTTTCTCCCCATGTTGGTATCAGCCTTGGATCAACATGGAAATTACCAGTTGTGGTTTTTCTCACTGCCAAGTCTCAAGGTGAGATGAGGTGAGAGAAGCAGCCACCTGGGTCAGCCCCAGATTTAAATTGCTAATTTTTGCATGGAGGCAGAAGAAAGGAGGAACTGTGAGGGATTATCTCTGCATTTAAGAAAGAAATTGTGGCCTTTTCTTCTAGATATTCTGGGGAATTGCGATTGGACTACTACTTGGAAGGATTTCTCCAGGATATACCCCCTAAGTGGGTAGGAAAATGACTCTCTAAATAGAGTCCCAAGTTACCTTAGGGTCTCTTTGCCTAACGTGTCTCTCTCCATCCCACTTCCATCCTAGAGTGGGGCATGGCCCTGTGTAGGCAGAAAACATTCTCTAGGCCAACTGTAGATGTTCCTGAACACAAAGCATCTGGTGAAGCTCAAGGCCACTGCTATGCAATTGACATATAAAGTCAGCCACAATTGCAAGCCACATATGTAATTTTGAATTTTCTAGCGGTCACATCAAAACTGAAAAATGAAACAGATGACATTTATTTAATAATATGTATTTTTTAACGTAATATATCCAGACTATTATAATTTAAATGTGTTATCAATATAAAAATTATGAATAAGACATTTTCAGTCCCATTTTTCTAAGTCTTTTTGCACTGTTTCACCAAACAGCACATCTCAATTCAGACTAGCCACACTTCCAGTGTGCAATAGCCATGTGAAGTTAATAGCTAGTGTACTGGACAGGCAGCTCTGATGGATGGATCTTGAGCCTGTACATGAGAGTGATGCCTCCAGGGCATTCCTAAGATAATCAAAGTCCAGAAATACCAAGTCTCTTGCCAGAGCTCACACAATGTGTCAGAAATCGAGCCAAGCCTAGATCAGAAGTCTGCAAATACTAATGTACCCTGGCTTCTCTCTTCTTCACAGTCGCAGCTAAGGCATCACTAGGCTCTCCTAATTCTTCGGAACCTTCTCACATTATTTCTGTCCCTTCTAGCTGCTAACACCCTACTCAGGCCCCAAGTGCCTACTCACTATGGCAGTGTCCTCCTACTTGATGTGCTTGCTTTTAGTTTTCCCTTCCAGACCCTCCTGCAAAGACTGAATTTAGCACACTTGTGATTAAAATCACTCTGCAATGAGTCCCTGTTTAAAACACATATATAGAGAGACTTGATTTTAGAGCAATCTTAAGTATACAGAAAAACTGAATAGAAAGTAAAGAGTTCCCATATACCCTCTCCACCTCATCGCAGCCTCACTGCCCCACCCTGTTAACCCTGTTGTTGCATCTTGCATTGGTGAGGCACCTTTGTTATAACTGATAAAACACTATCAATACATCATTATTAATTAAAGTCCATAGTTTACATTAGGGCTCACACTTTGTGTTGTACAATTTTGTGAGTTTTGGCAAATGTATAATGTCGTGTATCCACCATTACAGTATCACACAAAAGTGTTTCACTTACCTAAAAATCCCCTTTGCTCCACCTGCTCATTTTATTCCTAAACTCGGCTAAAACCCTTGGCAACCAAAGATGTTTTTGCTGTCTTTAGAGTTTTGCCTTTTCCAGAATATCATATAGTTGCAAACATACACATGTCGAATTTTCATTTGACTTATTTCACTTAGGAAAATGCATTTAAGGTTCCTCTTTGTCTTTCCATGGCTTAATAGCTCATGTCTTATATAGAATAATATTCTGCTGTCTGGATGTTCCAGTTTGTTTATCCATTTTGTAGATTACATTAAATTTTCTTTTCTTGTAACAGGAGAAAAGGGTGTTTGTTTTTTCTTTTAATTTTTTATTTTTTTATTTCAATAGGTTTTTGGGGTAACTGGAAGTGTTTGGTTACATGAATAAGTTATTTAGTGGTGATTTCTGAGATTTAGGTGTACTCATCACCTGAGAAGTGTACGCTGTGCCCAATGTGTAGTCTTTTATCCCTCACCACTCCCCACCCTTTCTCTGGAGTCCCCAAAGTCCAACCTATCATTCTTATGCCTTTACATACTCTTAGCTTAGCTGCCTAATATGGGTGAGAACATATGATGTTTGTTTTTCTTATTCCCGAGTTACTTCACTTAGAATAATAGTCTCCCGTTCCATCCGGGTTGCTGCAAATGCCGTTATTTCATTCCTTTTTATGGTTGCATAGTATTCCAAAGTTTCTTTATCCACTCATTGATTGATGGGAATTTTCTTTATCCACTCATTGATTGATGGGAATTTGGGCTGGTTCCCTATTTTGAAAACTGCAAATTGTGCTGCTATAAACATGCTATGTGCAATTTTCATATAACTTCTTTTCTTCTGGGTAGATACCCAGGAGTGGGATTGCTGGATCAAATGGTAGATCTATTTTTAGTTCTTTAAGAAATTTCCACACTGTTTTCCATAGTGGTTGTACTAGTTCAAATTCCCACCAACAGCGTAAACATGTTCCCTTTTTACCACATCTATGCAAATATCTATCTTTTTTTTTTTTTTTTAACAGCCATTCTTGCTGGAGTGAGGTGGTATTGCACTGTGGTTTTGATTAACATTTCCCTGATAATTAGTGATGTTGAGCATTTTTCCATAGGCTTGTTGGAAATTTGCATATCTTCTTTTGAGAATTGCATATTCATGTCATTGGCCCACTTTTTGATGGGCTTGTTTGTTTTTCTTACTGATTTGAGTTCTTTATAGATTCTGGATATTAGTCCCTTGTTAGATTGTGAAGATTTTCTCCCACTCTGTGAGTTGTCCATTAACTCTAGTGATTATTTATTTGGCTGTGCAGAAGCTTTTCAGTTGAATTTAGTCCCATCTATTTATCTTTGTTTTTGTTGTATTTGCTTTTGGGTTTTTGGTTCTTTGTTGCATTTACATTTGCTTTGGTTCTTCGGTTCTTGGAAGTCTTTGCCTAAGCCAGTAACCAGAAGGACTTTTCCAATGTTATCTTCTAGAATTCTTATGTTTTCAGGTCTTAGATTTAAGTCTTTGATTCATCTCGAGTTGATTTTTGTATAAAGGGAGAGATGAGGATCCAGTTTCATTCTACATATCCTTTCCCCATTTTATGTTTGTATTTGCTTTGTCAAAGATCAGATGTCTGTAAGTACTTGGCTTTATTTCTGGGTACTCTATTCTGTTCCATTGGTCTATGTCCCTATTTTTATACCAGTACTATGCTGTTTTGGTGACTATGGCCTTACAATATAGTTTGAAATCTGGTAGGGTGATGCCTCCAGATTTGTTCTTTTTGCTTAGTCTTGCTTTGGCTATGTGGGCTATTTTTTGGTTCCATATGAATTTTAGGATTGCTTTTTTTTAGTTCTGTGAGGAATGACAGTGGTATTTTGATAGAAATTATGTTTAATTTGTAGATTACTTTTGGCAATATGGTCATTTTCACTATATTGATTCTACCCATCCATGACCATGGGATGTGTTTCCATTTGTTTGTGTCATCTATGATTTCTTTCAACAGTGTTTTGTACTTTTTCTTGTAGATCTCTTTCACCTCCTTGGTTAAGTGTATTCATAAGTATTTTATTTTATTTTATTTCAGTTATTGTGAAAGTGGTTGAGTGTTCTTGATTTGATTCTCAGCTTGGTCATTGTTGATGTATAGCCGAGCTACTGACTTGTGTACATTAATTTTGTGTCCTGAAACTTTGCTGAATTCATTTATCAGTTTTAGAGGTTTTAAGAGGAGTCTTTTTTTTTTTATTATAATACTTTAAGTTCTAGGGTACATGTGCACAACATGCAGGTTTGTTACATAAGTATACTTGTGCCATGTTGGTGTGCTGCACCCATCAACTCATCATTTACATCAGGTATAACTCCCAGTGCAATTCCTCCCCCCTCCCCCCTCCCTATAATAGGCCCCGGTGTGTGACGTTCCCCTTCCCGAGTCCAAGTGATCTCATTGTTCAGTTCCCACCTAAGAGTGAGAACATGCGGTGTTTGGTTTTCTGTTCTTGCAATAGTTTGCTGAGAATGATGGTTTCCAGCTGCATCCATGTCCCTACAAAGGACACAAATTCATCCTTTTTTATGGCTGCATAGTATTCCATGGTGTATATGTGCCACATTTTCTTAATCCAGTCTGTCACTGATGGACATTTGGGTTGATTCCAAGTCTTTGCTATTCTGAATAGTGCTGCAATGAACATACGTGTGCATGTGTCTTTATAGCAGCATGATTTATAATCCTTTGGGTATATACCCAGTAACGGGATGGCTGGGTCATATGGTACTTCTAGTTCTAGATCCTTGAGGGATTGCCATACTGTTCCATAATGGTTGAACTAGTTTACAATCCCACCAACAGTGTAAAAGTGTTCCTATTTCTCCACATCCTCTCCAGCACCTGTTGTTTCCTGACTTTTTAATGATTGCCATTCTACTAGTGTGAGATGGTATCTCATTGTGGTTTTGATTTGCATTTCTCTGATGGCCAGTGATGACGAGCATTTTTTCGTGTGTCTGTTGGCTGTATGAATGTCTTCTTTTGAGAAATGTCTGATCATATCCTTTGCCCACTCTTTGATGGGATTGTTTTTTTCTTGTAAATTTGTTTGAGTTCTTTGTAGGTTCTGGATATTAGCCCTTTGTCAGATGAGTAGATTGCAAAAATTTTCTCCCATTCTATAAGTTGCCTGTTCACTCTGATGGTAGTTTCTTTTGCTGTGCAGAAGCTCTTTAGTTTAATTAGATGCCATTTGTCAATTTTGGTTTTTGTTGCCATTGCCTTTGGTGTTTTAGACATGAAGTCCTTGCCCATGCCTATGTCCTGAATGGTATTACCTAGGTTTTCTTCTAGGGTTTTTATGGTATTAGGTCTAACATTTAAGTCTCTAATCCATCTTGAATTAATTTTTGTATAAGGAGTAAGGAAAGGATCCAGTTTCAGCTTTCTACTTATGACTAGCCAATTTTCCCAGCACCGTTTATTAAATAGGAAATCTTTTCCCCATTTCTTGTTTCTCTCAGGTTTGTCAGAGATCAGATGGCTGTAGATGTGTGGTATTAGTTCTGAGGACTCTGTTCTGTTCCATTGGTCTATATCTCTGTTTTGGTACCAGTACCATGCTGTTTTGGTTACTGTAGCCTTGTAGTATAGTTTGAAGTCAGGTAGCGCGATGCCTCCAGCTTTATTCTTTTGACTTAGGATTGTCTTCACAATGCGGGCCCTTTTTTGGTTCCGTATGAACTTTAAAGCAGTTTTTTCCAATTCTGTGAAGAAAGTCATTGGTAGCTTGATGGGGATGGCATTGAATCTATAAATTACCTTGGGCAGTATGGCCATTTTCATGATATTGACTCTTCCTATCCATGAGCATGGTATGTTCTTCCATTTGTTTGTGTCCTCTTTTATTTCACTGAGCAGTGGTTTGTAGTTCTCCTTGAAGAGGTCCTTTACATTCCTTGTAAGTTGGATTCCTAGGTATTTTATTCCCTTTGAAGCAGTTGTGAATGGAAGTTCATTCATGATTTGGCCCTGTTTGTCTGTTACTGGTGTATAAGAATGCTTGTGATTTTTGCACATTAATTTTGTATCCTGAGACTTTGCTGAAGTTGCTTATCAGCTTAAGGAGACCAGCTAATATCATAATGATGGGATCAAGTTCACATATAACAATATTAACCTTAAATGTAAATGGACTAAATGGTCCAATTAAGAGACATAGACTGGCAAATTGGATAAAGAGTCAAGACCCATCAGTTTGCTGTATTCAGGAGACCCATCTCACATGCAGAGACACACATAGGCTCAAAATAAAGGGATGGAGGAAGATCTACCAAGCAAATGGAGAACAAAAAATAGCAGGGGTTGCAATCCTAGTCTGTGATAAAATAGACTTTAAACCATCAAAGATCAAAAGAGACAAAAAAGGCCATTACATAATGGTAAAGGGATCAATTCAACAGGAAGAGCTAACTATCCTAAATATATATGCACCCAATACAGGAGCACCCAGATTCATAAAGCAAGTCCTTAGAGACTTACAAAGAAACTTAGACTCCCATACCATAATAATGGGAGACTTCAACACCCCACTGTCAACATTAGACAGATCAATGAGACAGAAAGTTAATAAGGATATCCAGGAATTGAACTCAGCTCTGCACCAAGCGGACCTAATAGACATCTACAGAACTCCCCACCCCAAATCAACAGAATACACATTCTTCTCAGCACCACATCGCACTTATTCCAAAATTGACCACATAATTGGAAGTAAAGCACTCCTCAGCAAATGTACAAGAATAGAAATTATAGCAAACTGTCTCTCAGACTGCAGTGCAATCAAACTAGAACTCAGGACTAAGAAACTCAGTCAAAACTGCTCAACTAACTACATGGAAGAGGAGTCTTTAGAGCTTTCTAGGTATGCGATCATATTATCAGCAAAGAGTGACAGTTTGACTTCCTCTTTACCAATTGGGATGCTCTTTATTTTTTTCTCTTGTCTGTTTTCTCTGGCTAGGACTTCCAGTACCACGTTGAATAGAAGTAGTGAAAGTGGACATTCTTGTCTTGTTCCAGTTATCTGTAGGAATGCTTTCACCTTTTCTCCATCCAGTATAATATTGGCTGTGGGTTTGTCAGAGATGGCTTTTGTTACCTTAAAGTATGTCCCTTCTATGCCAATTTTGCTGAGGGTTTTAATCATAAAGGGATGCTGGATTTTATCAAATGCTTTTCCTGTGTCATTGAGATGATCATGTGATTTTTATTTTTAATTCTGTTTGTGTGGTGTGTCCCATTCATTTACTTATGTATGTTAAACCGTCCCTGCATCCCTGGTATGAAACCCACTTAATCACAGTGGATTATCTTTTTGATGTGCTGTGGGATTTGGTTCACTACTATTTTGTTGAAGATTTTTGCGTCTATTTTCATGAGGAATACTGGGTCTGTAATTTTCTTTTTATGTTACATTCTTCCCTGGATTTGGTAATAGGGTGATTCTGGCTTAACAAAATGATTTAGGGAGATTCCCTCTTTCTTTATCTTTTGGAAAAGTGTCAATAGGATTGGTATCAATTCTTTTGAATGTCTGATAGAATTCAGTTGTGAATCCATCTGATCCTGGACTTTTTTATTTGCCATTTTCTAAATATCATTTCAATCTTTCTGCTTGTTATTCATCTATTCAGAGATTCTATATCTTTCTGGTTTAATCTAGGAGGGTTGAATATTTCCAGTAATTTATCTACCTCCTCTAGGTTCTCTAGTTTATGTGCATCAAGATGTTCATAGTAGCCTTGAAAAATCTTTTCTATTTCTGTGGTGTCAGTTGTAATATCTCCCATTTCATTTCTAACGAGCTTATTTGAATCTTCTCTCTTCTTGGTTAATGTAGCTAATGGCCTATCAATTTTATTTATCTTTTCAGAGAACCAGGTTTTGTTTCATTTATCTTACGTACTGTATTTTTTGTTTCAATTTCATTTGCTTCTGCTTTGATCTTCGTTATTTCTTTTCTTCTGCTGGGTTTGGGAGTCAATAGTTCTTGTTTCTCCAGTTTTGTGACGTGTAACCTTAGATGATCTATTTGTGGTCTTTCAGACTTTTTGATGTGGGCATTTAATGCTACGAACTTTCCTCTTAGCATTGCTTTTGTTGTATTCCAGAGGTTTTGATAGGTTGTGTCACTATTATTGTTCAGCTTAAGGAATTTTTAAATTTCCATCTTGATTTCATTGTTGACCCAACAATTATTGAGGAGCAGATTATTTAATTTCCATGTATTTTCGTGGTTTTCAGTGTTCTTTTTGGAGTTGATTTCCAATTTTATTCCTCTGTGGTCCCAGACAGTACTTAATATAATTTTGATTTTCTTAAATTTACTGAGACTTGTTTCATGGCCTATCATATGGTCTATCTTGGAGAATGTTCCATGTGCTAATGAATGAGTGTATATTCTGTGGTTACTGTGTAGAATGTTCTCTAATATCTTTTGAGTCTATTTCTTGTAGGGAATAATTTAAGTCCGTTGTTTCTTTGTTGACTTTCTGTCTTGATGATCTGTTCAGTGCTATTAGTGGAGTATTAAAGTCCCCCACTATTACTGTGTTGCTGTCTATCTCATTTATTAGGTCTAGTAGTAAATTTTTTACAAATTTGGGAGCTCCAGTGTTAGGTACATATATATTTAGAATTGTGATATTTTCCTGTTGGACTAGTCCTTTCATCCTTATATAATGTCCCTCTTTGTCCTTTTCAACTGCTGTTGCTTTAAGGTTTGTTTTGTCTGATATAAGAATAGCTACTCCTGCTTGCTTTTAGTGTCCACTGACGTGGAATATCCTTTTCTACCCCTTTATCTTAAGTTTATATGAGTCTTTATGTGTTAGGTGAGTCTCCTGAAGACAGCAGAAACTTGGTGGGTGAATTATTATCTATTCTTCCATTCTGTATCTTTTAATGGAACATTTAGACCATTAACATTCAATATTAGTATTGAGATGTGAGGTGCTATTCTATTCATTGTGCTAATTTTGCCTAAATACCTTGTTTGTTTTTTCATTGTGTTATTGTTATATAGATCCTGTGGGATTTATACTTTAAGGAGGTTCTATTTTGGTGGCTTTGTTTCACTGTGTAAAGCTCCTATTAGCAGTTCTTCTAGTGCTGGCTTGGTAGTGGTGAATGCACTCAGCATTTGTTTGTCTGGAAAGGACTGCATCTTTCTTTCATGTATGAAGCTTACTTTCACTGGATACAAAATTATTGCCTGATAATTCTTTTAAGGAGCCTAAAAACAGGACCCAAATCTTTTCTAGCTGGCAGGGTTTCTGCTAAGAAATCTGCTGTTACCCTGGTCGGTTTTCCTCTACAGATTACCTGATGCTTTTGCCTCACAGCTCTTAAGACTCTTTCCCTCGTCTTGACTTTAGATAACCTAATGACTATGTGTCTAGACAATTATCTTTTTGCAATGAATTTCCCAGGTGTTCTTTGAGCTTCTTGTATTTGGTGTCTAGATCTCTAACAAGGCCAGGGAAGGTTTCCTCAATTATTCCCTCAAAGATGTTTTCTAAACTTTTAGATTTATCTTCTTCCTCAGGAATTATTCTTCGGTTTGCACAGTTAATAGTCCCAAACTTCTTGGAGGAGTTGTTCATTTTAAAAAATTCTTTTTAATCTGAAAGCCTTGTCTTTGAGCTCTGAAGTTCTTTCTTCTGACTTGTTTGATTATATTGCTGAGACTTTCCAGTGCATTTTGTATTGGTCGAAGTGTGTCCTTGATTTCCAGAAGTTGTGATTGTTTTTCATTTGTGCTATCTATTTCACTGAAGAAGTTTCCTTTCATAGCCTGTATTATGTTTCTCATTTCTTTAAGTTGGACTTCACCTTTCTCTGGTGCCTCCTTGATTACCTTAATAATCAACCTTCCAAATTATTTTTCTGGCAATTTAGAGATTTTGTCTTTGTTTGGATCCATTGCTAGTAAGGTGGTATGATTTTGGGTGGTGTTAAATGACCTCGTTTTGTCATATTACCAGAATTGTTTTTCTGGTTCCTTCTCATTTGGATAGACTATGTCAGAGGGAAAATCTGGAACTTAAGACCTGCTATTCAGATTCTTTTGTCCCACTGGGTGCTCCCTTGATGTGGTGTTCTCCCCCTTCTCCTAGGAATGGGGCTTTCTGAGAGCCAATCTGTAGCGATTGTTTTTTTCTCTTCTGGGTCTAGCCACCCAGTGGAGCTACCAAGCTCTGAGGTGGTACTGCGGGATGTCTGAAAAAAGTCCTGTGATGTGATCTGTCTTCAGGTCTTGCAGCTGTAGATACCAGCACCTGCTCCGGTGGTGATAGCAGGAGAGTGAAGTGGACTCTGTGAGGGTCCTTGGTTGTGTTCTTGTTTAGTGCACTGGTTTTGTGTTGGTTGGCCCCCAGCCAAGAGGTGGCCCTTCAAGAGCACATCAGCTGTGGTCATATAGGGAAGATGCAAGCTTGCCCTAGGGAAGACACCGGTTAAGTACTCAGGTTTCTCAGGTTGTTTGTCTAAAACACTAAAAGCAATGGCAGCAAAAGCCAAAATTGACAAATGGGATCTAATTAAACTAAAGAGCTTCTGCACAGCAAAAGAAATTACCATCAGAGTGAACAGGTAACCTACAGAATGGGAGAAAATTTTTGCAATCTACTCATCTGACAAAGGGCTAATATCCAGAACCTACAAAGAACTCAAACAAATTTACAAGAAAAAAACAAACAATCCCATCAAAAAGTGGGCAAAGGATATGAACAGACATTTCTCAAAAGAAGACATTCATACAGCCAACAGACACATGAAAAAATGCTCATCATCACTGGCCATCAGAGAAATGCAAATCAAAACCACAATGAGATACCATCTCACACCAGTTAGAATGGC